>NW_026699666.1:0-57071 GCF_030435755.1 Ochotona princeps
TGGTTCTTGTGGGAGAACAACTCTATTTGGCTCACTAACTTCACACACCATCAGGCTTCCAAGCAGCTCTCAAGGAAACTCAGTTTTCACACTCTAGGCTTAATGCCCTTTGAGTGCCTAGGACTGAAATGAAGCTTGGTGAGCTTGTCACACAAACCAATGCTCCACATGCGGGTTTCACATGCCACCAACTCCACATTCACAGACAACTTCAGCGCCAAAGCCGTTTTCAGATAGCCCTCAATACAAAGGCTCTAGGCGCACATATATATTGGTGTGAGAGCTAATTCAATCAAGGAAACACTGCATGTTGGTGAAGCGCATATTGAAGAAGAAGCAGCCGAGTGATTCTTGTGGGAGAACAACTCCATTTGGCTCACTAACTTCACAAACCATCAGGCTTCCAAGCAGCTCTCAAGGAAACTCAGTTTTCACACTCTGGGCTTAGTGCCCCTTGAGTGCATTATCTAGGAATGAACCTGGTAAAGCATCCCACACAAACCAATGCTCCACATGCGGGTTTCACATGCCACCAACTCCACATTCACAGACAACTTCAGCGCCAAAGCCGTTTTCAGATAGCCCTCAATACAAAGGCTCTAGGCACAAATATTGGTATGAGAGCTAATTCAATCAAGGAAACACTGCATGTTGGTGAAGCGCATATTGAAAAGAATCAGCCGAGTGGTTCTTGTGGGAGAACAACTCTATTTGGCTCACTAACTTCACACACCATCAGGCTTCCAAGCAGCTCTCAAGGAAACTCAGTTTTCACACTCTGGGCTTAATGCCCTTTGAGTGCCTAGAACTGAAATGAAGCTTGGTGAGCTTCCCACACAAACCAATGCTCCACATGCGGGTTTCACATGCCACCAACTCCACATTCACAGACAACTTCAGTGCCAAAGTCGTTTTCAGATAGCCCTCAATGCAAAGGCTCTAGGCACAAATATTGGTGTGAGAGCTAATTCAATCAAGGAAACACTGCATGTTGGTGAAGCGCATAATGAAGAAGAATCAGCCGAGTGGTACTTGTGGGAAAACAATTCCATTTGGCTCACTAACTTCACACACCATCAGGCTTCCATGTAGCTCTCAAGGAAACTCAGTTTTCACACTCTATGCTTAATGCTCTTTGAGTGCATTATGTAGAAATGAACCTGGTAGAGCATCCCACACAAACCAATGCTCCACATGCGGGTTTCACATGCCACCAACTCCACATTCACAGACAACTTCAGCGCCTAAGCCGTTTTCAGATAGCCCACAATACAAAGGCTCTAGGCGCAAATATTGGTGTGAGAACTAGTTCAATCAAGGAAACACTGCATGTTGGTGAAGCGCATATTGAAGAAGAATCAGCCGAGTGGTTCTTCTGGGAGAACAACTCCATTTGGCTCACTAACTTCACACACTATCAAGCTTCCAAGCAGCTCTCAAGAATTTTCAGTTTTCACACTCTGTGCTTAATGCCCTTTGAGTGCCTAAGACTGAAATGAACCTGGTAGAGCTTCCCACACAAAGCAATGCTCCACATGCGGGTTTCACATGCCACCAACTCCACATTCACAGACAACTTCAGCGCCAAAGCCGTTTTCAGATAGCCCTCAATACAAAGGCTCTAGGCGCAAATATATATTGGTGTGAGAGCTAATTCACTCAAGGAAGCACTGCATGTTGGTGAAGCACATATTGAAGAAGAATCAGCCGAGTGGTTCTTGTGGGAGAACAACTCCATTTTCCTCATTAACTTCACACACCATCAGGCTTCCAAGCAGCTCTCAAGGAAACTCAGTTTTCACCCTCTGGGCTTAATGCCCTTTGAGTGCCTAAGACTGAAATGAAGCTTGGTGAGCTTCCCACACAAACCAATGCTCCACATGCGGGTTTCACATGCCACCAACTCCACATTCACAGACAACTTCAGCGCCAAAGCCGTTTTCAGATAGCCCTCAATACAAAGGCTCTAGACGCAAATATTGGTGTGAGAGCTAATTTAATCAAGGAAACACTAAATGTTGGTGAAGCGCATATAAAAGAAGAATCAGCCGAGTGGTTCTTGTGGGAGAACAACTCTATTTGGCTCACTAAGTTCACACACCATCAGGCTTCCAAGCAGCTCTCAAGGAAACTCAGTTTTCACACTCTGGGCTTAATGCCCTTTGAGTGCATTATATAGGAATGAACCTGGTAGAGCATCCCACACAAACCAATGCTCCACATGCGGGTTTGACATTCCACCAACTCCACATTCACAGACAACTTCAGCGCCAAAGCCGTTTTCAGATAGCCCTCAATACAAAGGCTGTAGGCGCAAATATTGGTATGAGAGCTAATTCAATCAAGGAAACACTGCATGTTGGTGAAGCGCATATTGAAGAAGAATCAGCCGAGTGGTTCTTGTGGGAGAACAACTCTATTTGGCTCACTAACTTCACACACCATCAGGCTTCCAAGCAGCTCTCAAGGAAACTCAGTTTTCACACTCTAGGCTTAATGCCCTTTGAGTGCCTAGGACTGAAATGAAGCTTGGTGAGCTTGTCACACAAACCAATGCTCCACATGCGGGTTTCACATGCCACCAACTCCACATTCACAGACAACTTCAGCGCCAAAGCCGTTTTCAGATAGCCCTCAATGCAAAGGCTCTAGGCGCAAATATTGGTGTGAGAGCTAATTCAATCAAGGAAACACTGCATGTTGGTGAAGCACATATTGAAGAAGAACCAGCCGAGTGGTTCTTGTGGGAGAACAACTCCATTTGGCTCACTAACTTCACACACCATCAGGCTTCCAGGCAGCTCTCAAGGAAACTCAGTTTTCACACTCTGGGCTTAATGCCCTTTGAGTGCATTATGTAGGAATGAACCTGGTAGAGCATCCCACACAAACCAATGCTCCACATGCGGGTTTCACATGCCACCAACTCCACATTCACAGACAACTTCAGCGCCAAAGCCGTTTTCAGATAGCCCTCAATACAATGGCTCTAGGCACAAATATTGGTGTGAGAGCTAATTCAATCAAGAAAACACTGCATGTTGGTGAAGCGGATATTGAAGAAGAATCAGCCGAGTGGTTCTTGTGGGAGAACAACTCCTTTTGGCTCACTAACTTCACACACCATCAGGCTTCCAGGCAGCTCTCAAGGAAACTCAGTTTTCACACTCTAGGCTTAATGCCCTTTGAGTGCATTATCTAGGAATGAACCTGGTTGAGCATCCTACACAAACCAATGCTCCACATGCGGGTTTCACATGCCACCAATTCCACAGTCACAGACAACTTCAGCGCCAAAGCCGTTTTCAGATAGCCCTCAATACAAAGGCTCTAGACGCAAATATTGGTGTGAGAGCTAATTCAATCAAGGAAACACTGCATGTTGGTGAAGCGCATATTGAAGAAGAATCAGCCGAGTGGTTCTTGTGGGAGAACAACTCCATTTGGCTCACTAACTTCACACACCATCAGGCTTCCAAGCAGCTCTCAAGGAAACTCAGTTTTCACACTCTAGGCTTAATGCCCTTTGAGTGCCTAGGGCTGAAATGAAGCTTGGTGAGCTTGCCACACAAACCAATGCTCCACATGCGGGTTTCACATGCCACCAACTCCACATTCACAGACAACTTCAGCGCCATAGCTGTTTTCACAAAGCCCTCAATGCAATGGATCTAGGCGCAAATATTGGTGTGAGAGCTAATTCAATCAAGGAAACACTGCATGTTGGTGAAGCGCATAATGAAGAAGAATCAGCCGAGTGGTACTTGTGGGAAAACAACTCCTTTGGCTCACTAACTTCACACACCATCAGGCTTCCAAGCAGCTCTCAAGGAAACTCAGTTTTCACACTCTATGCTCAATGCTCTTTGAGTGCATTATGTAGGAATGAACCTGGTAGAGCTTTCCACACAAACCAATGCTCCACATGCGGGTTTCACATGCCACCAACTCCACATTCACAGACAACTTCAGCGCCAAAGCCATTTTCAGATAGACCTCAATACAAAGGCTCTAGGCGCAAATATTGGTGTGAGAGCTAGTTCAATCAAGGAAACACTGCATGTTGGAGAAGCACATATTGAAGAAGAAGCAGCCGAGTGGTTCTTGTGGGAGAACAACTCTATTTGGCTCACTAACTTCACACACCATCAGGCTTCCAAGCAGCTCTCAAGGAAACTCAGTTTTCACACTCTAGGCTTAATGCCCTTTGAGTGCCTAGGACTGAAATGAAGCTTGGAGAGCTTGTCACACAAACCAATGCTCCACATGCGGGTTTCACATGCCACCAACTCCACATTCACAGACAACTTCAGCGCCAAAGCCGTTTTCAGATAGCCCTCAATACAAAGGCTCTAGGCGCACATATTGGTGTGAGAGCTAATTCAATCAAGGAAACACTGCATGTTGGTGAAGCGCATATTGAAGAAGAATCAGCCGAGTGGTTCTTGTGGGAGAACAACTCCATTTGGCTCACTAACTTCACACACCATCAGGCTTCCAAGCAGCTCTCAAGGAAACTCAGTTTTCACACTCTGGGCTTAATGCCCTTTGAGTGCATTATCTAGGAATGAACCTGGTAGAGCATCCCACACAAACCAATGCTCCACATGCGGGTTTGACATGCCACCAACTGCACATTCACAGACAACTTCAGCGCCAAAGCCGTTTTCAGATAGCCCTCATTGCAAAGGCTCTAGGCACAAATATTGGTGTGAGAGCTAATTCAATCAAGGAAACACTGCATGTTGGTGAAGCGCATATTGAAGAAGAATCAGCTGAGTGGTTATTGTGGGAGAACAACTCCATTTGGCTCACTAACTTCACACACCATCAGGCTTCCAAGCAGCTCTCAAGGAAACTCAGTTTTCACACTCTAGGCTTAATGCCCTTTGAGTGCCTAGGGCTGAAATGAAGCTTGGTGAGCTTCTCACACAAACCAATGCTCCACATGCGGGTTTCACATGCCACCAACTTCACATTCACAGACAACTTCAGCGCCAAAGCCGTTTTCAGATAGCCCCCAATACAAAGGCTCTAGGCACAAATATTGGTGTGAGAGCTAATTCAATCAAGGAAACACTGCATGTTGGTGAAGCGCATAATGAAGAAGAATCAGCCGAGTGGTACTTGTGGGAAAACAACTCCATTTGGCTCACTAACTTCACACACCATCAGGCTTCCAAGCAGCTCTCAAGGAAACTCAGTTCTCACAATCTATGCTTAATGCTCTTTGAGTGCATTATGTAGGAATGAACCTGGTAGAGCATCCCACACAAACCAATGCTCCACATGCGGGTTTCACATGCCACCAACTCCACCTTCACAGACAACTTCAGCGCCAAAGCTGTTTTCAGATAGACCTCAATACAAAGGCACTAGGCGCAAATATTGCTGTGAGAGCTAGTTCAATCAAGAAAACACTGCATGTTGGTGAAGCGCATATTGAAGAAGAATCAGCCGAGTGGTACTTGTGGGAGAACAACACCATTTGGCTCACTAACTTCACACACTATCAAGCTTCCAAGCAGCTCTCAAGAATTTTCAGTTTTCACACTCTGGGCTTAATGCCCTTTGAGTGCCTAAGACTGAAATGAACCTGGTAGAGCTTCCCACACAAACCAATGCTCCACATGCGGGTTTCACATGCCACCAACTCCACATTCACAGACAACTTCAGCGCCAAAGCCGTTTTCAGATAGCCCTCAATACAAAGGCTCTAGGCGCAAATATATATTGGTGTGAGAGCTAATTCAATCAAGGAAACACTGCATGTTGGTGAAGCGCATATTGAAGAAGAATCAGCTGAGTGGTTCTTGTGGGAGAACAACTCCATTTGGCTCACTAACTTCACACACAATCAGGCTTCCAAGCAGCTCTCAAGGAAACTCAGTTTTCACACTCTAGGCTTAATGCCCTTTGAGTGCCTAGGGCTGAAATGAAGCTTGGTGAGCTTCTCACACAAACCAATGCTCCACATGCGGGTTTCACATGCCACCAACTCCACATTCACAGACAACTTCAGTGCCAAAGTCGTTTTCAGATAGCCCTCAATGCAAAGGCTCTAGGCCCAAATATTGGTGTGAGAGCTAATTCAATCAAGGAAACACTGCATGTTGGTGAAGCGCATAATGAATAAGAATCAGCCGATTGGTACTTGTGGGAAAACAATTCCATTTGGCTCACTAACTTCACACACCATCAGGCTTCCATGTAGCTCTCAAGGAAACTCAGTTTTCACACTCTATGCTTAATGCTCTTTGAGTGCATTATGTAGAAATGAACCTGGTAGAGCATCCCACACAAACCAATGCTCCACATGCGGGTTTCACATGCCACCAACTCCACATTCACAGACAACTTCAGCGCCTAAGCCGTTTTCAGATAGCCCACAATACAAAGGCTCTAGGCGCAAATATTGGTGTGAGAACTAGTTCAATCAAGGAAACACTGCATGTTGGTGAAGCGCATATTGAAGAAGAATCAGCCGAGTGGTTCTTCTGGGAGAACAACTCCATTTGGCTCACTAACTTCACACACTATCAAGCTTCCAAGCAGCTCTCAAGAATTTTCAGTTTTCACACTCTGGGCTTAATGCCCTTTGAGTGCCTAAGACTGAAATGAACCTGGTAGAGCTTCCCACACAAACCAATGCTCCACATGCGGGTTTCACATGCCACCAACTCCACATTCACAGACAACTTCAGCGCCAAAGCCGTTTTCAGATAGCCCTCAATACAAAGGCTCTAGGCGCAAATATATATTGGTGTGAGAGCTAATTCACTCAAGGAAGCACTGCATGTTGGTGAAGCACATATTGAAGAAGAATCAGCCGAGTGGTACTTGTGGGAGAACAACTCCATTTTCCTCACTAACTTCACACACCATCAGGCTTCCAAGCCGCTCTCAAGGAAACTCAGTTTTCACCCTCTGGGCTTAATGCCCTTTGAGTGCTTAAGACTGAAATGAAGCTTGGTGAGCTTCCCACACAAACCAATGCTCCACATGCGGGTTTCACATGCCACCAACTCCACATTCACAGACAACTTCAGCGCCAAAGCCGTTTTCAGATAGCCCTCAATACAAAGGCTCTAGGCGCAAATATTGGTGTGAGAGCTAATTTAATCAAGGAAACACTAAATGTTGGTGAAGCGCATATAAAAGAAGAATCAGCCGACTGTTTCTTGTGGGAGAACAACTCCATTTGGCTCACTAACTTCACACACCATCAGGCTTCCAAGCAGCTCTCAAGGAAACTCAGTTTTCACACTCTGGGCTTAATGCCCTTTGAGTGCATTATATAGGAATGAACCTGGTAGAGCATCCCACACAAACCAATGCTCCACATGCGGGTTTGACATTCCACCAACTCCACATTCACAGACAACTTCAGCGCCAAAGCCGTTTTCAGATAGCGCTCAATACAAAGGCTCTAGGCGCAAATATTGGTATGAGAGCTAATTCAATCAAGGAAACACTGCATGTTGGTGAAGCGCATATTGAAGAAGAATCAGCCGAGTGGTTCTTGTGGGAGAACAACTCTATTTGGCTCACTAACTTCACACACCATCAGGCTTCCAAGCAGCTCTCAAGGAAACTCAGTTTTCACACTCTAGGCTTAATGCCCTTTGAGTGCCTAGGACTGAAATGAAGCTTGGTGAGCTTGTCACACAAACCAATGCTCCACATGCGGGTTTCACATGCCACCAACTCCACATTCACAGACAACTTCAGCGCCAAAGCCGTTTTCAGATAGCCCTCAATGCAAAGGCTCTAGGCGCAAATATTGGTGTGAGAGCTAATTCAATCAAGGAAACACTGCATGTTGGTGAAGCACATATTGAAGAAGAACCAGCCGAGTGGTTCTTGTGGGAGAACAACTCCATTTGGCTCACTAACTTCACACACCATCAGGCTTCCAGGCAGCTCTCAAGGAAACTCAGTTTTCACACTCTGGGCTTAATGCCCTTTGAGTGATTATGTAGGAATGAACCTGGTAGAGCATCCCACACAAACCAATGCTCCACATGCGGGTTTCACATGCCACCAACTCCACATTCACAGACAACTTCAGCGCCAAAGCCGTTTTCAGATAGCCCTCAATACAAAGGCTCTAGGCGCAAATATTGGTGTGAGAGCTAATTCAATCAAGAAAACACTGCATGTTGGTGAAGCGGATATTGAAGAAGAATCAGCCGAGTGGTTCTTGTGGGAGGACAACTCCTTTTGGCTCACTAACTTCACACACCATCAGGCTTCCAGGCAGCTCTCAAGGAAACTCAGTTTTCACACTCTAGGCTTAATGCCCTTTGAGTGCATTATCTAGGAATGAACCTGGTTGAGCATCCCACACAAACCAATGCTCCACATGCGGGTTTCACATGCCACCAACTCCACATTCACAGACAACTTCAGCGCCAAAGCCGTTTTCAGATAGCCCTCAATACAAAGGCTCTAGGCACAAATATTGGTGTGAGAGCTAATTCAATCAAGGAAACACTGCATGTTGGTGAAGCGCATAATGAAGAAGAATCAGCCGAGTGGTACTTGTGGGAAAACAACTCCATTTGGCTCACTAACTTCACACACCATCAGGCTTCCAAGCAGCTCTCAAGGAAACTCAGTTTTCACACTCTGGGCTTAGTGCCCCTTGAGTGCATTATCTAGGAATGAACCTGGTAGAGCATCCCACACAAACCAATGCTCCACATGCGGGTTTCACATGCCACCAACTCCACATTCACAGACAACTTCAGCGCCAAAGCCGTTTTCAGATAGCCCTCAATACAAAGGCTCTAGGCGCAAATATTGGTGTGAGAGCTAATTTAATCAAGGAAACACTAAATGTTGGTGAAGCGCATATAAAAGAAGAATCAGCCGACTGTTTCTTGTGGGAGAACAACTCCATTTGGCTCACTAACTTCACACACCATCAGGCTTCAAGGCAGCTCTCAAGGAAACTCAGTTTTCACACTCTAGGCTTAATGCCCTTTGAGTGCCTAGGGCTGAAATGAAGCTTGGTGAGCTTGCCACACAAACCAATGCTCCACATGCGGGTTTCACATGCCACCAACTCCACATTCACAGACAACTTCCTAGCCAAAGCCGTTTTCAGATAGCCCTCAATACAAAGGCTCTAGGCGCAAATATTGGTGTGAGAGCTAATTCAATCAAGGAAACACTGCATGTTGGTGAAGCGCATATTGAAGAAGAAGCAGCCGAGTGGTTCTTGTGGGAGAACAACTCCATTTGGCTCACTAACTTCACACACCATCAGGCTTCCAGGCAGCTCTCAAGGAAACTCAGTTTTCACACTCTGGGCTTAATGCCCTTTGAGTGATTATGTAGGAATGAACCTGGTAGAGCATCCCACACAAACCAATGCTCCCCATGCGGGTTTCACATGCCACCAACTCCACATTCACAGACAACTTCAGCGCCAAAGCCGTTTTCAGATAGCCCTCAATACAAAGGCTCTAGGCGCAAATATTGCTGTGAGAGCTAGTTCAATCAAGAAAACACTGCATGTTGGTGAAGCGCATATTGAAGAAGAATCAGCCGAGTGGTACTTGTGGGAGAACAACACCATTTGGCTCAATAACTTCACACAGTATCAAGCTTCCAAGCAGCTCTCAAGAATTTTCAGTTTTCACACTCTGGGCTTAATGCCCTTTGAGTGCCTAAGACTGAAATGAACCTGGTAGAGCTTCCCACACAAACCAATGCTCCACATGCGGGTTTCACATGCCACCAACTCCACATTCACAGACAACTTCAGCGCCAAAGCCGTTTTCAGATAGCCCTCAATACAAAGGCTCTAGGCGCACATATTGGTGTGAGAGCTAATTCAATCAAGGAAACACTGCATGTTGGTGAAGCGCATATTGAAGAAGAATCAGCTGAGTGGTTCTTGTGGGAGAACAACTCCATTTGGCTCACTAACTTCACACACCATCAGGCTTCCAAGCAGCTCTCAAGGAAACTCAGTTTTCACACTCTGGGCTTAATGCCCTTTGAGTGCATTATCTAGGAATGAACCTGGTAGAGCATCCCACACAAACCAATGCTCCACATGCGGGTTTGACATGCCACCAACTGCACATTCACAGACAACTTCAGCGCCAAAGCCGTTTTCAGATAGCCCTCATTGCAAAGGCTCTAGGCACAAATATTGGTGTGAGAGCTAATTCAATCAACTAAACACTGCATGTTGGTGAAGCGCATATTGAAGAAGAATCAGCTGAGTGGTTATTGTGGGAGAACAACTCCATTTGGCTCACTAACTTCACACACCATCAGGCTTCCAAGCAGCTCTCAAGGAAACTCAGTTTTCACACTCTAGGCTTAATGCCCTTTGAGTGCCTAGGGCTGAAATGAAGCTTGGTGAGCTTCTCACACAAACCAATGCTCCACATGCGGGTTTCACATGCCACCAACTTCACATTCACAGACAACTTCAGCGCCAAAGCCGTTTTCAGATAGCCCTCAATGCAATGGCTCTAGGCACAAATATTGGTGTGAGAGCTAATTCAATCAAGGAAACACTGCATGTTGGTGAAGCGCATAATGAAGAAGAATCAGCCGAGTGGTACTTGTGGGAAAACAACTCCATTTGCCTCACTAACTTCACACACCATCAGGCTTCCAAGCAGCTCTCAAGGAAACTCAGTTTTCACAATCTATGCTTAATGCTCTTTGAGTGCATTATGTAGGAATGAACCTGGTAGAGCATCCCACACAAACCAATGCTCCACATGCGGGTTTCACATGCCACCAACTCCACATTCACAGACAACTTCAGCGCCAAAGCTGTTTTAAGATAGCCCTCAATACAAAGGCTCTAGGCGCAAATATTGCTGTGAGAGCTAGTTCAATCAAGAAAACACTGCATGTTGGTGAAGCGCATATTGAAGAAGAATCAGCCGAGTGGTACTTGTGGGAGAACAACACCATTTGGCTCACTAACTTCACACACTATCAAGCTTCCAAGCAGCTCTCAAGAATTTTCAGTTTTCACACTCTGGGCTTAATGCCCTTTGAGTGCCTAAGACTGAAATGAACCTGGTAGAGCTTCCCACACAAACCAATGCTCCACATGCGGGTTTCACATGCAACCAACTCCACATTCACAGACAACTTCAGCGCCAAAGCCGTTTTCAGATAGCCCTCAATACAAAGGCTCTAGGCGCAAATATATATTGGTGTGAGAGCTAATTCAATCAAGGAAGCACTGCATGTTGGTGAAGCGCATATTGAAGAAGAATCAGCCGAGTGGTTCTTGTGGGAGAACAACTCCATTTGGCTCACTAACTTCACACACCATCAGGCTTCCATGCAGCTCTCAAGGAAACTCAGTTGTCACACTCTGGGCTTAATGCCCTTTGAGTGCATAAGACTGAAATGAAGCTTGGTGAGCTTCCCACACAAACCAATGCTCCACATGCGGGTTTCACATGCCACCAATTCCACAGTCACAGACAACTTCAGCGCCAGAGCCGTTTTCAGATAGCCCTCAATGCAATGGCTCTAGGCACAAATATTGGTGTGAGAGCTAATTCAATCAAGGAAACACTGCATGTTGGTGAAGCGCATAATGAAGAAGAATCAGCCGAGTGGTACTTGTGGGAAAACAACTCCATTTGGCTCACTAACTTCACACACCATCAGGCTTCCAGGCAGCTCTCAAGGAAACTCAGTTTTCACAATCTATGCTTAATGCTCTTTGAGTGCATTATGTAGGAATGAACCTGGTAGAGCATCCCACACAAACCAATGCTCCACATGCGGGTTTCACATGCCACCAACTCCACATTCACAGACAACTTCAGCGCCAAAGCTGTTTTCAGATAGCCCTCAATACAAAGGCTCTAGTCGCAAATATTGCTGTGAGAGCTAGTTCAATCAAGAAAACACTGCATGTTGGTGAAGCGCATATTGAAGAAGTATCAGCCGAGTGGTTCTTGTGGGAGAACAACTCCATTTGGCTCACTAACTTCACACACCATCAGGCTTCCAAGCAGCTCTCAAGGAAACTCAGTTTTCACACTCTAGGCTTAATGCCCTTTGAGTGCCTAGGACTGAAATGAAGCTTGGTGAGCTTCCCACACAAACCAATGCTCCACATGCGGGTTTCACATGCCACCAACTTCACATTCACAGACAACTTCAGCGCCAAAGCCGTTTTCAGATAGCCCTCAATGCAATGGCTCTAGGCGCAAATATTGGTGTGAGAGCTAATTCAATCAAGGAAACACTGCATGTTGGTGAAGCGCATATTGAAGAAGAATCAGCCGAGTGGTACTTGTGGGAAAACAACTCCATTTGGCTCACTAACTTCACACACCATCAGGCTTCCATGTAGCTCTCAAGGAAACTCAGTTTTCACACTCTATGCTTAATGCTCTTTGAGTGCATTATGTAGGAATGAACCTGGTAGAGCATCCAACACAAACCAATGCTCCACATGCGGGTTTCACATGCCACCAACTCCACATTCACAGACAACTTCAGCGCCAAAGCCGTTTTCAGATAGCCCTCAATACAAAGGCTCTAGGCGCAAATATATATTGGTGTGAGAGCTAATTCAATCAAGGAAGCACTGCATGTTGGTGAAGCGCATATTGAAGAAGAATCAGCCGAGTGGTTCTTGTGGGAGAACAACTCCATTTGGCTCACTAACTTCACACACCATCAGGCTTCCAAGCAGCTGTCAAGGAAACTCAGTTGTCACACTCTGGGCTTAATGCCCTTTGAGTGCATAAGACTGAAATGAAGCTTGGTGAGCTTCCCACACAAACCAATGCTCCACATGCGGGTTTCACATGCCACCAACTCCACATTCACAGACAACTTCAGCGCCAAAGCCGTTTTCAGATAGCCCTCAATACAAAGGCTCTAGGCGCAAATATTGGTGTGAGAGCTAATTCAATCAAGGAAACACTGCATGTTGGTGAAGCGCATGTTGAAGAAGAATCAGCCGAGTGGTTCTTGTGGGAGAACAACTCCATTTGGCTCACTAACTTCACACACCATCAGGCTTCCAAGCAGCTCTCAAGGAAACTCAGTTTTCACACTCTAGGCTTAATGCCCTTTGAGTGCATTATGTAGGAATGAACCTGGTAGAGCATCCCACACAAACCAATGCTCCACATGCGGGTTTCACATGCCACCAACTCCACATTCACAGACAACTTCAGCGCCAAAGCCGTTTTCAGATAGCCCTCAATACAAAGGCTCTAGGCGCAAATATTGGTGTGAGAGCTAATTCAATCAAGGAAACACTGCATGTTGGTGAAGCGCATATTGAAGAAGAATCAGCCGAGTGGTTCTTGTGGGAGAACAACTCCATTTGGCTCACTAACTTCACACACCATCAGGCTTCCAAGCAGCTCTCAAGGAAACTCAGTTTTCACACTCTGGGCTTAATGCCCTTTGAGTGCATTATCTAGGAATGAACCTGGTAGAGCATCCCACACAAACCAATGCTCCCCATGCGGGTTTCACATGCCACCAACTCCACATTCACAGACAACTTCAGCGCCAAAGCCGTTTCCAGATAGCCCTCAATAAAAGGCTCTAGGCACAAATATTGGTATGAGAGCTAATTCAATCAAGGAAACACTGCATGTTGTTGAAGCGCATATTGAAGAAGAATCAGCCGAGTGGTTCTTGTGGGAGAACAACTCCATTTTCCTCACTAACTTCACACACCATCAAGCTTCCAAGCAGCTCTCAAGGAAACTCAGTTTTCACACTCTAGCCTTAATGCCTTTTGAGTGCCTAGGACTGAAATGAAGCTTGGTGAGCTTGCCACACAAACCAATGCTCCACATGCGGGTTTCACATGCCACCAACTTCACATTCACAGACAACTTCAGCGCCAAAGCCGTTTTCAGATAGCCCTCAATGCAATGGCTCTAGGCGCAAATATTGGTGTGAGAGCTAATTCAATCAAGGAAACACTGCATGTTGGCGAAGGGCATATTGAGGAAGAATCACCGAGTGGTTCTTGTGGGAGAACAACTCCATTTGGCTCACTAACTTCACACACCATCAGGATTCCAGGCAGCTCTCAAGGAAACTCAGTTTTCACAATCTATGCTTAATGCTCTTTGAGTGCATTATGTAGGAATGAACCTGGTAGAGCATCCCACACAAACCAATGCTCCACATGCGGGTTTCACATGCCACCAACTCCACATTCACAGACAACTTCAGCGCCAAAGCTGTTTTCAGATAGCCCTCAATACAAAGGCTCTAGTCGCAAATATTGCTGTGAGAGCTAGTTCAATCAAGAAAACACTGCATGTTGGTGAAGCGCATATTGAAGAAGTATCAGCCGAGTGGTTCTTGTGGGAGAACAACTCCATTTTCCTCACTAACTTCACACACCATCAAGCTTCCAAGCAGCTCTCAAGGAAACTCAGTTTTCACACTCTAGGCTTAATGCCCTTTGAGTGCCTAGGACTGAAATGAAGCTTGGTGAGCTTGCCACACAAACCAATGCTCCACATGCGGGTTTCACATGCCACCAACTTCACATTCACAGACAACTTCAGCGCCAAAGCCGTTTTCAGATAGCCCTCAATGCAATGGCTCTGCGCAAATATTGGTGTGAGAGCTAATTCAATCAAGGAAACACTGCATGTTGGTGAAGCGCATAATGAAGAAGAATCAGCCGAGTGGTACTTGTGGGAAAACAACTCCATTTGGCTCACTAACTTCACACACCATCAGGCTTCCATGTAGCTCTCAAGGAAACTCAGTTTTCACACTTTATGCTTAATGCTCTTTGAGTGCATTATGTAGGAATGAACCTGGTAGAGCATCCAACACAAACCAATGCTCCACATGGGGGTTTCACATGCCACCAACTCCACATTCACAGACAACTTCAGCGCCAAAGCCGTTTTCAGATAGCCCTCAATACAAAGGCTCTAGGCGCAAATATATATTGGTGTGAGAGCTAATTCAATCAAGGAAGCAATGCATGTTGGTGAAGCACATATTGAAGAAGAATCAGCCGAGTGGTACTTGTGGGAGAACAACACCATTTTCCTCACTAACTTCACACACCATCAGGCTTCCAAGCAGCTCTCAAGGAAACTCAGTTTTCACACTCTGGGCTTAATGCCCTTTGAGTGCCTAAGACTGAAATGAAGCTTGGTGAGCTTCCCACACAAACCAATGCTCCACATGCGGGTTTCACATGCCACCAACTCCACATTCACAGACAACTTCAGCGCCAAAGCCGTTTTCAGATAGCCCTCAATACAAAGGCTCTAGGCGCAAATATATATTGGTGTGAGAGCTAATTCAATCAAGGAAGCACTGCATGTTGGTGAAGCGCATATTGAAGAAGAATCAGTTGAGTGGTTCTTGTGGGAGAACAACTCCATTTGGCTCACTAACTTCACACACCATCAGGCTTCCAAGCAGCTGTCAAAGAAACTCAGTTGTCACACTCTGGGCTTAATGCCCTTTGAGTGCATAAGACTGAAATGAAGCTTGGTGAGCTTCCCACACAAACCAATGCTCCACATGCGGGTTTCACATGCCACCAACTCCACATTCACAGACAACTTCAGCGCCAAAGCCGTTTTCAGATAGCCCTCAATGCAATGGCTCTAGGCACATATATTGGTGTGAGAGCTAATTCAATCAAGGAAACACTGCATGTTGGTGAAGCGCATGTTGAAGAAGAATCACCGAGTGGTTCTTGTGGGAGAACAACTCCATTTGGCTCACTAACTTCACACACCATCAGGCTTCCAAGCAGCTCTCAAGGAAACTCAGTTTTCACACTCTAGGCTTAATGCCCTTTGAGTGCATTATGTAGGAATGAACCTGGTAGAGCATCCCACACAAACCAATGCTCCACATGCGGGTTTCACATGCCACCAACTCCACATTCACAGACAACTTCAGCGCCAAAGCCGTTTTCAGATAGCCCTCAATACAAAGGCTCTAGGCGCAAATATTGGTGTGAGAGCTAATTCAATCAAGGAAACACTGCATGTTGGTGAAGCGCATATTGAAGAAGAATCAGCCGAGTGGTTCTTGTGGGAGAACAACTCCATTTGGCTCACTAACTTCACACACCATCAGGCTTCCAAGCAGCTCTCAAGGAAACTCAGTTTTCACACTCTAGGCTTAATGCCCTTTGAGTGCCTAGGACTGAAATGAAGCTTGGTGAGCTTGCCACACAAACCAATGCTCCACATGCGGGTTTCACATGCCACCAACTTCACATTCACAGACAACTTCAGCGCCAAAGCCGTTTTCAGTTAGCCCTCAATGCAATGGCTCTAGGCGCAAATATTGGTGTGAGAGCTAATTCAATCAAGGAAACACTGCATGTTGGTGAAGCGCATAATGAAGAAGAATCAGCCGAGTGGTACTTGTGGGAAAACAACTCCATTTGGCTCACTAACTTCACACACCATCAGGCTTCCATGTAGCTCTCAAAGAAACTCAGTTTTCACACTCTATGCTAAATGCTCTTTGAGCGCATTATGTAGGAATGAACCTGGTAGAGCATCCAACACAAACCAATGCTCCACATGGGGGTTTCACATGCCACCAACTCCACATTCACAGACAACTTCAGCGCCAAAGCCGTTTTCAGATAGCCCTCAATACAAAGGCTCTAGGCGCAAATATATATTGGTGTGAGAGCTAATTCAATCAAGGAAGCACTGCATGTTGGTGTAGCACATATTGAAGAAGAAGCAACCGAGTAGTTCTTGTGGGAGAACAACTCCATTTTCCTCACTAACTTCACACACCATCAGGCTTCCAAGCCGCTCTCAAGGAAACTCAGTTTTCACACTCTGGGCTTAATGCCCTTTGAGTGCATAAGACTGAAATGAAGCTTGGTGAGCTTCCCACACAAACCAATGCTCCACATGCGGGTTTCACATGCCACCAACTCCACATTCACAGACAACTTCAGTGCCAAAGCCGTTTTCAGATAGCCCTCAATACAAAGGCTCTAGGCGCAAATATATATTGGTGTGAGAGCTAATTCAATTGAGGAAACACTGCATGTTGGTGAAGCGCATATTGAAGAAGAATCAGCCGAGTGGTTCTTGTGGGAGAACAACTCCATTTGGCTCACTAACTTCACACACCATCAGGCTTCCAAGCAGCTCTCAAGGAAACTCAGTTGTCACACTCTGGGCTTAATGCCCTTTGAGTGCATAAGACTGAAATGAAGCTTGGTGAGCTTCCCACACAAACCAATGCTCCCCATGCGGGTTTCACATGCCACCAACTCCACATTCACAGACAACTTCAGCGCCAAAGCCGTTTTCAGATAGCCCTCAATACAAAGGCTCTAGGCGCAAATATTTGTGTGAGAGCTAATTCAATCAAGGAAACACTGCATGTTGGTGAAGCGCATATTGAAGAAGAATCAGCCGAGTGGTTCTTGTGGGAGAACAACTCCATTTGGCTCACTAACTTCACACACCATCAGGCTTCCAAGCAGCTCTCAAGGAAACTCAGTTTTCACACTCTAGGCTTAATGCCCTTTGAGTGCATTATGTAGGAATGAACCTGGTAGAGCATCCCACACAAACCAATGCTAAACATGTGTGTTTCACATGCCACCAACTCCACATTCACAGACAACTTCAGCGCCAAAGCCGTTTTCAGATAGCCCTCAATACAAAGGCTCTAGGCGCAAATATTGGTGTGAGAGCTAATTCAATCAAGGAAACACTGCATGTTGGTGAAGCGCATATTGAAGCAGAATCAGCCGAGTGGTTCTTGTTGGAAAACAACTCTATTTGGCTCACTAACTTCACACACCATCAGGCTTCCAAGCAGCTCTCAAGGAAACTCAGTTTTCACACTCTAGGCTTAATGCCCTTTGAGTGCATTATCTAGGAATGAACCTGGTAGAGCATCCCACACAAACCAATGCTCCACATGCGGGTTTCACATGCCACCAACTCCACATTCACAGACAACTTCAGCGCCAAAGCCGTTTTCAGACAGCCCTCAATACAAAGGCTCTAGTCGCAAATATTGGTGTGAGAGCTAATTCAATCAAGGAAACACTGCATGTTGGTGAAGCGCATATTGAAGAAGTATCAGCCGAGTGATTCTTGTGGGAGAACAACTCCATTTGGCTCACTAACTTCACACACCATCAGGCTTCCAAGCAGCTCTCAAGGAAACTCAGTTTTCACACTCTGGGCTTAATGCCCTTTGAGTGCCTAAGACTGAAATGAACCTGGTAGAGCATCCCACACAAACCAATGCTCCCCATGCGGGTTTCACATGCCACCAACTCCACATTCACAGACAACTTCAGCGCCAAAGCCGTTTTCAGATAGCCCTCAATAAAAGGCTCTAGGCACAAATATTGCTGTGAGAGCTAATTCAATCAAGGAAACACTGCAATTTGGTGAAGCGCATATTGAAGAAGAATCAGCCGAGTGGTTCTTGTGGGAGAACAACTCCATTTTCCTCACTAACTTCACACACCATCAAGCTTCCAAGCAGCTCTCAAGGAAACTCAGTTTTCACACTCTAGGCTTAATGCCCTTTGAGTGCCTAGGACTGAAATGAAGCTTGGTGAGCTTGCCACACAAACCAATGCTCCACATGCGGGTTTCACATGCCACCAACTTCACATTCACAGACAACTTCAGCGCCAAAGCCGTTTTCAGATAGCCCTCAATGCAATGGCTCTAGGCGCAAATATTGGTGTGAGAGCTAATTCAATCAAGGAAACACTGCATGTTGGTGAAGCGCATAATGAAGAATAATCAGCCGAGTCGTACTTGTGGAAAACAACTCCATTTGGCTCACTAACTTCACACACCATCAGGCTTCCATGTAGCTCTCAAGGAAACTCAGTTTTCACACTCTATGCTTAATGCTCATTGAGTGCATTATGTAGGAATGAACCTGGTAGAGCATCCAACACAAACCAATTATCCACATGGGGGTTTCACATGCCACCAACTCCACATTCACAGACAACTTCAGCGCCAAAGCCGTTTTCAGACAGCCCTCAATACAAATGCTCTAGGCGCAAATATATATTGGTGTGAGAGCTAATTCAATCAAGGAAGCACTGCATGTTGGTGAAGCACATATTGAAGAAGAATCAGCCGAGTGGTACTTGTGGGAGAACAACTCCATTTTCCTCACTAACTTCACACACCATCAGGCTTCCAAGCCGCTCTCAAGGAAATTCAGTTTTCACACTCTGGGTTTAATGCCCTTTGAGTGCCTAAGACTGAAATGAAGCTTGGTGAGCTTCCCACACAAACCAATGCTCCCCATGCGGGTTTCACATGCCACCAACTCCACATTCACAGACAACTTCAGCGCCAAAGCCGTTTTCAGATAGCCCTCAATACAGAGGCTCTAGGCGCAAATATTGGTGTGAGAGCTAATTCAATCAAGGAAACACTGCATGTTGGTGAAGCGCATATTGAAGAAGAATCAACCGAGTGGTTCTTGTGGGAGAACAACTCCATTTGGCTCACTAACTTCACACACCATCAGGCTTCCAAGCAGCTCTCAAGGAAACTCAGTTTTCACACTCTAGGCTTAATGCCCTTTGAGTGCATTATCTAGGAATGAACCTGGTAGAGCATCCCACACAAACCAATGCTCCACATGCGGGTTTCACATGCCACCAACTGCACATTCACAGACAACTTCAGCGCCAAAGCCGTTTTCAGATAGCCCTCAATACAAAGGCTCTAGGCGCAAATATTGGTGTGAGAGCTAATTCAATCAAGGAAGCAATGCATGTTGGTGAAGCGCATATTGAAGAAGAATCAGCCGAGTGGTTCTTGTGGGAGAACAACTCCATTTGGCTCACTAACTTCACACACCATCAGGCTTCCAAGCAGCTCTCAAGGAAAGTCAGTTTTCACACTCTAGGCTTAATGCCCTTTGAGTGCCTAGGGCTGAAATGAAGCTTGGTGAGCTTCTCACACAAACCAATGCTCCACATGCGGGTTTCACATGCCACCAACTCCACATTCACAGACAACTTCAGCGCCAAAGCCGTTTTCAGATAGCCCTCAATGCAATGGCTCTAGGCACAAATATTGGTGTGAGAGCTAATTCAATCAAGGAAACACTGCATGTTGGTGAAGCGCATAATGAAGAAGAATCAGCCGAGTGGTACTTGTGGGAAAACAACTCCATTTGGCTCACTAACTTCACACACCATCAGGCTTCAAGGCAGCTCTCAAGGAAACTCAGTTTTCACAATCTATGCTTAATGCTCTTTGAGTGCATTATGTAGGAATGAACCTGGTAGAGCATCCCACACAAACCAATGCTCCACATGCGGGTTTCACATGCCACCAACTCCACATTCACAGACAACTTCAGCGCCAAAGGTGTTTTCAGATAGCCCTCAATACAAAGGCTCTAGGCGCAAATATTGCTGTGAGAGCTAGTTCAATCAAGAAAACACTGCATGTTGGTGAAGCGCATATTGAAGAAGAATCAGCCGACTGGTACTTGTGGGAGAACAACACCATTTGGCTCACTAACTTCACACACTATCAAGCTTCCAAGCAGCTCTCAAGAATTTTCTGTTTTCACACTCTGGACTTAATGCCCTTTGAGTGCCTAAGACTGAAATGAACCTGGTAGAGCTTCCCACACAAACCAATGCTCCACATGCGGGTTTCACATGCAACCAACTCCACATTCACGGACAACTTCAGCGCCAAAGCCGTTTTCAGATAGCCCTCAATACAAAGGCTCTAGGCGCAAATATATATTGGTGTGAGAGCTAATTCAATCAAGGAAGCACTGCATGTTGGTGAAGCACATATTGATGAAGAATCAACCGAGTGGTTCTTGTGGGAGAACAACTCCATTTGGCTCACTAACTTCACACACCATCAGGCTTCAAAGCCGCTCTAAAGGAAACTCAGTTGTCACACTCTGAGCTTAATGCCCTTTGAGTGCATAAGACTGAAATGAAGCTTGGTGAGCTTCCCACACAAACCAATGCTCCACATGCGGGTTTCACATGCCACCAACTCCACATTCACAGACAACTTCAGCGCCAAAGCCGTTTTCAGATAGCCCTCAATACAGAGGCTCTAGGCGCAAATATTGGTGTGAGAGCTAATTCTATCAAGGAAACACTGCATGTTGGTGAAGCGCATATTGAAGAAGAATCAACCGAGTGGTTCTTGTGGGAGAACAACTCCATTTGGCTCACTAACTTCACACACCATCAGGCTTCCAAGCAGCTCTCAAGGAAACTCAGTTTTCACACTCTAGGCTTAATGCCCTTTGAGTGCATTATCTAGGAATGAACCTGGTAGAGCATCCCACACAAACCAATGCTCCACATGCGGGTTTCACATGCCACCAACTGCACATTCACAGACAACTTCAGCACCAAAGCCGTTTTCAGATAGCCCTCAATACAAAGGCTCTAGTCGCAAATATTGGTGTGAGAGCTAATTCAATCAAGGAAACACTGCATGTTGGTGAAGCGCATATTGAAGAAGTATCAGCCGAGTGGTTCTTGTGGGAGAACAACTCCATTTGGCTCACTAACTTCACACACCATCAGGCTTCCAAGCAGCTCTCAAGGAAACTCAGTTTTCACACTCTAGGCTTAATGCCCTTTGAGTGCCTAGGGCTGAAATGAAGCTTGGTGAGCTTCTCACACAAACCAATGCTCCACATGCGGGTTTCACATGCCACCAACTCCACATTCACAGACAACTTCAGCGCCAAAGCCGTTTTCAGATAGCCCTCAATGCAATGGCTCTAGGCACATATATTGGTGTGAGAGCTAATTCAATCAAGGAAACACTGCATGTTGGTGAAGCGCATAATGAAGAAGAATCAGCCGAGTGGTACTTGTGGGAGAACAACTCCATTAGGCTCACTAACTTCACACACCATCAGGCTTCAAGGCAGCTCTCAAGGAAACTCAGTTTTCACAATCTATGCTTAATGCTCTTTGAGTGCATTATGTAGGAATGAACCTGGTAGAGCATCCCACACAAACCAATGCTCCACATGCGGGTTTCACATGCCACCAACTCCACATTCACAGACAACTTCAGCGCCAAAGGTGTTTTCAGATAGCCCTCAATACAAAGGCTCTAGGCGCAAATATTGCTGTGAGAGCTAGTTCAATCAAGAAAACACTGCATGTTGGTGAAGCGCATATTGAAGAAGAATCAGCCGACTGGTACTTGTGGGAGAACAACACCATTTGGCTCACTAACTTCACACACTATCAAGCTTCCAAGCAGCTCTCAAGAATTTTCAGTTTTCACACTCTGGGCTTAATGCCCTTTGAGTGCCTAAGACTGAAATGAACCTGGTAGAGCTTCCCACACAAACCAATGCTCCACATGCGGGTTTCACATGCAACCAACTCCACATTCACAGACAACTTCAGCGCCAAAGCCGTTTTCAGATAGCCCTCAATACAAAGGCTCTAGGCGCAAATATATATTGGTGTGAGAGCTAATTCAATCAAGGAAGCACTGCATGTTGGTGAAGCACATATTGATGAAGAAGCAGCCGAGTAGTTCTTGTGGGAGAACAACTCCATTTGGCTCACTAACTTCACACACCATCAGGCTTCCAAGCAGCTCTCAAGGAAACTCAGTTTTCACACTCTATGCTTAATGCCCTTTGAGTGCATTATGTAGGAATGAACCTGGTAGAGCTTCCCACACAAACCAATGCTCCACATGCGGGTTTCACATGCCACCAACTCCACATTCACAGACAACTTCAGCGCCAAAGCCGTTCTCAGATAGCCCTCAATACAAAGGCTCTAGGCGCAAATATTGGTGTGAGAGCTAATTCAATCAAGGAAACACTGCATGTTGGTGAAGCGCATTTTGAAGAAGAATCAGCCGAGTGGTTCTTGTGGGAGAACAACTCCATTTGGCTCACTAACTTCACACACCATCAGGCTTCCAAGCAGCTCTCAAGGAAACTCAGTTTTCACACTCTAGGCTTAATGCCCTTTGAGTGCATTATCTAGGAATGAACCTGGTAGAGCATCCCACACAAACCAATGCTCCACATGCGGGTTTCACATGCCACCAACTCCACATTCACAGACAACTTCAGCGCCAAAGCCGTTTTCAGATAGCCCTCAATACAAAGGCTCTAGGCGCAAGTATATATTGGTGTGAGAGCTAATTCAATCAAGGAAGCATTGCATGTTGGTGAAGCACATATTGAAGAAGAATCAGCCGAGTGGTACTTGTGGGAGAACAACTCCATTTGGCTCACTAACTTCACACACCATCAGGCTTCCAAGCCGCTCTCAAGGAAACTCAGTTTTCACACTCTGGGCTTAATGCCCTTTGAGTGCCTAGGACTGAAATGAAGCTTGGTGAGCTTCCCACACAAACCAATGCTCCACATGCGGGTTTCACATGCCACCAACTCCACATTCACAGACAACTTCAGCGCCAAAGCCGTTTTCAGATAGCCCTCAATACAGAGGCTCTAGGCGCAAATATTGGTGTGAGAGCTAATTCAATCAAGGAAACACTGCATGTTGGTGAAGCGCATATTGAAGAAGAATCAGCCAAGTGGTTCTTGTGGGAGAACAACTCCATTTGGCTCACTAACTTCACACACCATCAGGCTTCCAAGCAGCTCTCAAGGAAACTCAGTTTTCACACTCTATGCTTAATGCTCTTTGAGTGCGTTATGTAGGAATGAACCTGGTAGAGCATCCCACACAAACCAATGCTCTACATGCGGGTTTCACATGCCACCAACTCCACATTCACAGACAACTTCAGCGCCAAAGCCGTTTTCAGATAGCCCTCAATACAAAGGCTCTAGGCGCAAATATTGGTGTGAGAGCTAATTCAATCAAGGAAACACTGCATGTTGGTGAAGCGCATATTGAAGAAGAATCAACTGAGTGGTTCTTGTGGGAGAACAACACCATTTGGCTCACTAACTTCACACACTATCAAGATTCCAAGCAGCTCTCAAGAATTTTCAGTTTTCACACTCTGGGCTTAATGCCCTTTGAGTGCCTAAGACTGAAATGAACCTGGTAGAGCTTGCCACACAAACCAATGCTCCACATGCGGGTTTCACATGCCACCAACTCCACATTCACAGACAACTTCAGCGCCAGAGCCGTTTTCAGATAGCCCTCAATACAAAGGCTCTAGGCGCAAATATATATTGGTGTGAGAGCTAATTCAATCAAGGAAGCACTGCATGTTGGTGAAGCGCATATTAAAGAAGAATCAGCCGAGTGGTTCTTGTGGGAGAACAACTCCATTTGGCTCACTAACTTCACACACCATCAGGCTTCCAAGCAGCTCTCAAGGAAACTCAGTTTTCACACTCTGGGCTTAATGCCCTTTGAGTGCATTATCTAAGAATGAACCTGGTAGAACATCCCACACAAACCAATGCTCCACATGCGGGTTTCACATGCCACCAACTCCACATTCACAGACAACTTCAGCGCTAAAGCCGTTTTCAGATAGCCCTCAATACAAAGGCTCTAGGAGCAAATATTGGTGTGAGAGCTAATTCAATCAAGGAAACATTGCATGTTGGTGAAGCGCATATTGAAGAAGAATCAGCCGAGTGGTTCTTGTGGGAGAACAACTCCATTTGGCTCACTAACTTCACACACCATCAGGCTTCCAAGCAGCTCTCAAGGAAACTCAGTTTTCACACTCTAGGCTTAATGCCCTTTGAGTGCATTATGTAGGAATGAACCTGGTAGAGCATCCCACACAAACCAATGCTCCACATGCGGGTTTCACATGCCACCAACTCCACATTCACAGACAACTTCAGCGCCAAAGCCGTTTTCAGATAGCCCTCAATACAAAGGCTCTAGGCGCAAGTATATATTGGTGTGAGAGCTAATTCAATCAAGGAAGCATTGCATGTTGGTGAAGCACATATTGAAGAAGAATCAGCCGAGTGGTACTTGTGGGAGAACAACTCCATTTGGCTCACTAACTTCACACACCATCAGGCTTCCAAGCCGCTCTCAAGGAAACTCAGTTTTCACACTCTGGGCTTAATGCCCTTTGAGTGCCTAGGACTGAAATGAAGCTTGGTGAGCTTCCCACACAAACCAATGCTCCACATGCGGGTTTCACATGCCACCAACTCCACATTCACAGACAACTTCAGCGCCAAAGCCGTTTTCAGATAGCCCTCAATACAGAGGCTCTAGGCGCAAATATTGGTGTGAGAGCTAATTCAATCAAGGAAACACTGCATGTTGGTGAAGCGCATATTGAAGAAGAATCAGCCAAGTGGTTCTTGTGGGAGAACAACTCCATTTGGCTCACTAACTTCACACACCATCAGGCTTCCAAGCAGCTCTCAAGGAAACTCAGTTTTCACACTCTATGCTTAATGCTCTTTGAGTGCGTTATGTAGGAATGAACCTGGTAGAGCATCCCACACAAACCAATGCTCTACATGCGGGTTTCACATGCCACCAACTCCACATTCACAGACAACTTCAGCGCCAAAGCCGTTTTCAGATAGCCCTCAATACAAAGGCTCTAGTCGCAAATATTGGTGTGAGAGCTAATTCAATCAAGGAAACACTGCATGTTGGTGAAGCGCATATTGAAGAAGAATCAACTGAGTGGTTCTTGTGGGAGAACAACACCATTTGGCTCACTAACTTCACACACTATCAAGATTCCAAGCAGCTCTCAAGAATTTTCAGTTTTCACACTCTGGGCTTAATGCCCTTTGAGTGCCTAAGACTGAAATGAACCTGGTAGAGCTTGCCACACAAACCAATGCTCCACATGCGGGTTTCACATGCCACCAACTCCACATTCACAGACAACTTCAGCGCCAGAGCCGTTTTCAGATAGCCCTCAATACAAAGGCTCTAGGCGCAAATATATATTGGTGTGAGAGCTAATTCAATCAAGGAAGCACTGCATGTTGGTGAAGCGCATATTAAAGAAGAATCAGCCGAGTGGTTCTTGTGGGAGAACAACTCCATTTGGCTCACTAACTTCACACACCATCAGGCTTCCAAGCAGCTCTCAAGGAAACTCAGTTTTCACACTCTGGGCTTAATGCCCTTTGAGTGCATTATCTAAGAATGAACCTGGTAGAACATCCCACACAAACCAATGCTCCACATGCGGGTTTCACATGCCACCAACTCCACATTCACAGACAACTTCAGCGCTAAAGCCGTTTTCAGATAGCCCTCAATACAAAGGCTCTAGGAGCAAATATTGGTGTGAGAGCTAATTCAATCAAGGAAACATTGCATGTTGGTGAAGCGCATATTGAAGAAGAATCAGCCGAGTGGTTCTTGTGGGAGAACAACTCCATTTGGCTCACTAACTTCACACACCATCAGGCTTCCAAGCAGCTCTCAAGGAAACTCAGTTTTCACACTCTGGGCTTAATGCCCTTTGAGTGCATTATGTAGGAATGAACCTGGTGCAGCATCCCACACAAACCAATGCTCCACATGCGGGTTTCACATGCCACCAACTCCACATTCACAGGCAACTTCAGCGCCAAAGCCGTTTTCAGATAGCCCTCAATACAAAGGCTCTAGGCGCAAATATTGGTGTGAGAGCTAATTCAATCAAGGAAACACTGCATATTGGTGAAGAGCATATTGAAGAAGAATCAGCCGAGTGGTTCTTGTGGGAGAACAACTCCATTTGGCTCACTAACTTCACACACCATCAGGCTTCCAAGCAGCTCTCAAGGAAACTCAGTTTTCACACTCTGGGCTTAATGCCCTTTGAGTGCCTAAGACTGAAATGAACCTGGTAGAGCTTTCCACACAAACCAATGCTCCACATGCGGGTTTCACATGCCACCAACTCCACATTCACAGACAACTTCAGCGCCAAAGCCGTTTTCAGATAGCCCTCAATACAAAGGCTCTAGGCGCAAATATATATTGGTGTGAGAGCTAATTCAATCAAGGAAGCACTGCATGTTGGTGAAGCGCATATTGAAGAAGAATCAGCCAAGTGGTTCTTGTGGGAGAACAACTCCATTTGGCTCACTAACTTCACACACCATCAGGCTTCCAAGCAGCTCTCAAGGAAACTCAGTTTTCACATTCTGGGCTTAATGCCCTTTGAGTGCCTAGAACTGAAATGAAGCTTGGTGAGCTTGCCACACAAACCAATGCTCCACATGCGGGTTTCACATGCCACCAACTCCACATTCACAGACAACTTCAGCGCCAAAGCCGTTTTCAGATAGCCCTCAATACAAAGGCTCTAGGCGCAAATATTGGTGTGAGAGCTAATTCAATCAAGGAAACACTGCATGTTGGTGAAGCGCATATTGAAGAAGAATCAACCGAGTGGTTATTGTGGGAGAACAACTCTATTTGGCTCACTAACTTCACACACCATCAGGCTTCCAAGCATCTCTCAAGGAAACTCAGTTTTCACACTCTAGGCTTAATGCCCTTTGAGTGCATTATCTAAGAAAGTTCCTGGTAGAACATCCCACACAAACCAATGCTCCACATGCGGGTTTCACATGCCACCAACTCCACATTCACAGACAACTTCAGCGCCAAAGCCGTTTTCAGATAGCCCTCAATACAAAGGCTCTAGGCGCAAATTTTGCTGTTAGAGCTAATTCAATCAAGGAAACACTGCAGGTTGGTGAAGCGCATATTGAAGAAGAATCAACCGAGTGGTTCTTGTTTGAGAACATCTCTATTTGGCTCACTAACTTCACACACCATCAGGCTTCCAAGCAGCTCTCAAGGAAACTCAGTTTTCACACTCTAGGCTTAATGCCCTTTGAGTGCATTATCTAAGAATGAACCTGGTAGAACATCCCACACAAACCAATGCTCCACATGCGGGTTTCACATGCCACCAACTCCACATTCACAGACAACTTCAGCACCAAAGCCGTTTTCAGATAGCCCTCAATACAAAGGCTCTAGGCGCAAATATTGGTGTGAGAGCTAATTCAATCAAGGAAACATTGCATGTTGGTGAAGCGCATATTGAAGAAGAATCAGCCGAGTGGTTCTTGTGGGAGAACAACTCCATTTGGCTCACTAACTTCACACACCATCAGGCTTCCAAGCAGCTCTCAAGGAAACTCAGTTTTCACACTCTAGGCTTAATGCCCTTTGAGTGCATTATCTAGGAATGAACCTGGTAGAGCATCAAACACAAACCAATGCTCCACATGCGGGTTTCATATGCCACCAACTCCACATTCACAGACAACTTCAGCGCCAAAGCCGTTTTCAGATAGCCCTCAATACAAAGGCTCTAGGCGCAAATATTGGTGTGAGAGCTAATTCAATCAAAGAAACACTGCAGGTTGGTGAAGCGCATATTGAAGAAGAACCAGCCGAGTGGTTCTTGTGGGAGAGCAACTCCATTTGGCTCACTAACTTCACACACCATCAGGATTCCAAGCAGCTCTCAAGGAAACTCAGTTTTCACACTCTGGGCTTAATGCCCTTTGAGTGCCTAAGACTGAAATGAACCTGGTAGAGCTTTCCACACAAACCAATGCTCCACACGCGGGTTTCACATGCCACCAACTCCACATTCACAGACAACTTCAGCGCCAAAGCCGTTTTCAGATAGCCCTCAATACAAAGGCTCTAGGCGCAAATATTGGTGTGAGAGCTAATTCAATCAAGGAAACACTGCATGTTGGTGAAGCGCATATTGAAGAAGAATCAACCGAGTGGTTCTTGTGGGAGAACATCTCTATTTGGCTCACTAACTTCACACACCATCAGGCTTCCAAGCATCTCTCAAGGAAACTCAGTTTTCACACTCTAGGCTTAATGCCCTTTGAGTGTATTATCTAAGAAAGTTCCTGGTAGAACATCCAACACAAACCAATGCTCCACATGCGGGTTTCACATGCCACCAACTCCACATTCACAGACAACTTCAGCGCCAAAGCCGTTTTCAGATAGCCCTCAATACAAAGGCTCTAGGCGCAAATTTTGCTGTTAGAGCTAATTCAATCAAGGAAACACTGCATGTTGGTGAAGCGCATATTGAAGAAGAATCAACCGAGTGGTTCTTGTGGGAGAACATCTCTATTTGGCTCACTAACTTCACACACCATCAGGCTTCCAAGCAGCTCTCAAGGAAACTCAGTTTTCACACTCTAGGCTTAATGCCCTTTGAGTGCATTATCTAAGAATGAACCTGGTAGAACATCCCACACAAACCAATGCTCCACATGCGGGTTTCACATGCCACCAACTCCACATTCACAGACAACTTCAGCGCCAAAGCCGTTTTCAGATAGCCCTCAATACAAAGGCTCTAGGCGCAAATATTGGTGTGAGAGCTAATTCAATCAAGGAAACATTGCATGTTGGTGAAGCGCATATTGAAGAAGAATCAGCCGAGTGGTTCTTGTGGGAGAACAACTCCATTTGGCTCACTAACTTCACACACCATCAGGCTTCCAAGCAGCTCTCAAGGAAACTCAGTTTTCACACTCTGGGCTTAATGCCCTTTGAGTGCCTAAGACTGAAATGAACCTGGTAGAGCTTTCCACACAAACCAATGCTCCACATGCGGGTTTCACATGCCACCAACTCCACATTCACAGACAACTTCAGCGCCAAAGCCGTTTTCAGATAGCCCTCAATACAAAGGCTCTAGGCGCAAATATATATTGGTGTGAGAGCTAATTCAATCAAGGAAGCACTGCATATTGGTGAAGCGCATATTGAAGAAGAATCAGCCGAGTGGTTCTTGTGGGAGAACAACTCCATTTGGCTCACTAACTTCACACACCATCAGGCTTCCAAGCAGCTCTCAAGGAAACTCAGTTTTCACATTCTGGGCTTAATGCCCTTTGAGTGCCTAGAACTGAAATGAAGCTTGGTGAGCTTGCCACACAAACCAATGCTCCACATGCGGGTTTCACATGCCACCAACTCCACATTCACAGACAACTTCAGCGCCAAAGCCGTTTTCAGATAGCCCTCAATACAAAGGCTCTAGGCGCAAATATTGGTGTGAGAGCTAATTCAATCAAGGAAACACTGCAGGTTGGTGAAGCGCATATTGAAGAAGAATCAACCGAGTGGTTCTTGTGGGATAACATCTCTATTTGGCTCACTAACTTCACACACCATCAGGCTTCCAAGCATCTCTCAAGGAAACTCAGTTTTCACACTCTAGGCTTAATGCCCTTTGAGTGCATTATCTAAGAATGTTCCTGGTAGAACATCCAACACAAACCAATGCTCCACATGCGGGTTTCACATGCCACCAACTCCACATTCACAGACAACTTCAGCGCCAAAGCCGTTTTCAGATAGCCCTCAATACAAAGGCTCTAGGCGCAAATATTGGTGTGAGAGCTAATTCAATCAAGGAAACACTGCATGTTGGTGAAGCGCATATTGAAGAAGAATCAGCCGAGTGGTTCTTGTGGGAGAACATCTCTATTTGGCTCACTAACTTCACACACCATCAGGCTTCCAAGCAGCTCTCAAGGAAACTCAGTTTTCACACTCTAGGCTTAATGCCCTTTGAGTGCATTATCTCAGAATGAACCTGGTAGAACAACCCACACAAACCAATGCTCCACATGCGGGTTTCACATGCCACCAACTCCACATTCACAGACAACTTCAGTGCCAAACCCGTTTTCAGATAGCCCTCAATACAAGGCTCTAGGCACAAATATTGGTGTGAGAGCTAATTCAATTGAGGAAACACTGCATGTTGGTGAAGCGCATATTGAAGAAGAATCAGCCGAGTGGTTCTTGTGGGAGAACAACTCCATTTGGCTCACTACACACACCATCAGGCTTCCAAGCAGCTCTCAAGGAAACTCAGTTTTCACAATCTATGCTTAATGCCCTTTGAGTGCATTATCTAGGAATGAACCTGGTAGAGCATCCCACAGAAACCAACGCTCCACATGCGGGTTTCATATGCCACCAACTGCACATTCACAGACAACTTCAGCGCCAAAGCCGTTTTCAGATAGCCCTCAATGCAATGGCTCTAGGCCAAATATTGGTGTGAGAGCTAATTCAATCAAGGAAACACTGCATGTTGGTGAAGCGCATATTGAAGAAGAATCAGCCAAGTGGTTCTTGTGGCAGAACAACACCATTTGGCTCACTAACTTCACACACTATCAAGCTTCCAAGCAGCTCTCAAGAATTTTCAGTTTTCACACTCTAGGCTTAATGCCCTTTGAGTGCCTAAGACTGAAATGAAGCTTGGTGAGCTTCCCACACAAACCAATGCTCCACATGCGGGTTTCACATGCCACCAACTCCACATTCACAGACAACTTCAGCTCCAAAGCCGTTTTCACACAGCCCTCAATACAAAGGCTCTAGGCGCAAATATTGGTGTGAGAGCTAATTCAATCAAGGAAACACTGCATGTTGGTGAAGCGCATATTGAAGAAGAATCAACCGAGTGGTTCTTGTGGGAGAACAACTGCATTTGGCTCACTAACTTCACACACCATCAGGCTTCCAAGCAGCTCTCAAGGAAAGTCAGTTTTCACACTCTGGGCTTAATGCCCTTTGAGTGCCTAAGACTGAAATGAAGCTTGGTGAGCTTCCCACACAAACCAATGCTCCACATGCGGGTTTCACATGCCACCAACTCCACATTCACAGACAACTTCAGCGCCAAAGCCGTTTTCAGATAGCCCTCAATACAAAGCCTCTAGGCGCAAATATATATTGGTGTGAGAGCTAATTCAATCAAGGAAACACTGCATGTTGGTGAAGCACATATTGAAGAAGAATCAGCCTAGTGGTACTTGTGATAGTACAACTCCATTTTCCTCACTAACTTCACACACCATCAGGCTTCCAAGCAGCTCTCAAGGAAACTCAGTTTTCACACTCTGGGCTTAATGCCCTTTGAGTGCCTAAGACTGAAATGAAGCTTGGTGAGCTTCCCACACAAACCAATGCTCCACATGCGGGTTTCACATGCCACCAACTCCACATTCACAGACAACTTCAGCGCCAAACCCGTTTTCAGATAGCCCTCAATACAAAGGCTCTAGGCACAAATATTGCTGTGAGAGCTAATTCAATCAAGGAACCACTGCATATTGGTGAAGCGCATATTGAAGAAGAATCAGCCGAGTGGTTCTTGTGGGAGAGCAACTCCATTTGGCTCACTAACTTCACACACCATCAGGCTTCCAAGCAGCTCTCAAGGAAACTCAGTTTTCACAATCTATGCTTAATGCCCTTTGAGTGCATTATGTAGGAATGAACCTGGTAGAGAATCCCACAGAAACCAATGCTCCACATGCGGGTTTCACATGCCACCAACTCCACATTCACAGTCAACTTCAGTGCCAAAGCCGTTTTCAGATAGCCCTCAATACAAAGGCTCTAGGCCCAAATATTGGTGTGAGAGCTAATTCAATCAAGGAAACACTGCATGTTGGTGAAGCGCATATTGAAGAAGAATCAGCCGAGTGGTTCGTGTGGGAGAAAAACTCCATTTGGCTCACTAACTTCACACACCATCAGGCTTCCAAGCAGCTCTCAAGGAAACTCAGTTTTCACACTCTAGGTTTAATGCCCTTTGAGTGCATTATCTAGGAATGAACCTGGTAGAGCATCCCACAGAAACCAACGCTCCACATGCGGGTTTCATATGCCACCAACTCCACATTCACAGACAACTTCAGCGCCAAAGCCGTTTTCAGATAGCCCTCAATGCAATGGCTCTAGGCCCAAATATTGGTGTGAGAGCTAATTCAATCAAGGAAACACTGCATGTTGGTGAAGCGCATATTGAAGAAGAATCAGCCGAGTGGTTCTTGTGGCAGAACAACACCATTTGGCTCACTAACTTCACACACCATCAAGCTTCCAAGCAGCTCTCAAGAATTTTCAGTTTTCACACTCTGGGCTTAATGCCCTTTGAGTGCCTAAGACTGAAATGAAGCTTGGTGAGCTTCCCACACAAACCAATGCTCCACATGCGGGTTTCACATGCCACCAACTCCACATTCACAGACAACTTCAGCGCCAAAGCCGTTTTCAGATAGCCCTCAATACAAAGGCTCTAGGCGCAAATATATATTGGTGTGAGAGCTAATTCAATCAAGGAAGCACTGCATGTTGGTGAAGCGCATATTGAAGAAGAATCAGCCGAGTGGTTCTTGTGGGAGAAAAACTCCATTTGGCTCACTAACTTCACACACCATCAGGCTTCCAAGCAGCTCTCAAGGAAACTCAGTTTTCACACTCTGGGCTTAATGCCCTTTGAGTGCAATATCTAGGAATGAACCTGGTAGAGCATCAAACACAAACCAATGCTCCACATGCGGGTTTCACATGCCACCAACTCCACATTCACAGACAACTTCAGCTCCAAAGCCGTTTTCAGACAGCCCTCATTACAAAGGCTCTAGGCGCAAATATTGGTGTGAGAGCTAATTCAATCAAGGAAACACTGCATGTTGGTGAAGCGCATATTGAAGAAGAATCAACCGAGTGGTTCTTGTGGGAGAACAACTCCATTTGGCTCACTAACTTCACACACCATCAGGCTTCCAAGCAGCTCTCAAGGAAACTCAGTTTTCACATTCTGGGCTTAATGCCCTTTGAGTGCATTATCTAGGAATGAACCTGGTAGAGCATCCCACACAAACCAATGCTCCACATGCGGGTTTCACATGCCACCAACTCCACATTCACAGACAACTTCAGCGCCAAAGCCGTTTTCAGATAGCCCTCAATACAAAGCCTCTAGGCGCAAATATATATTGGTGTGAGAGCTAATTCAATCAAGGAAGCACTGCATATTGGTGAAGCGCATAATGAAGAAGAATCAGCCGAGTGGTACTTGTGGGAAAACATCTCTATTTGGCTCACTAACTTCACACACCATCAGGCTTCCAAGCAGCTCTCAAGGAAACTCAGTTTTCACACTCTGGGCTTAATGCCCTTTGAGTGCCTAGGACTGAAATGAATTTAGGTGAGCTTGCCACACAAACCAATGCTCCACATGCGGGTTTCACATGCCACCAACTCCACATTCACAGACAACTTCAGCGCCAAAGCCGTTTTCAGATAGCCCTCAATACAAAGGCTCTAGGCGCAAATATTGGTGTGAGAGCTAATTCAATCAAGGAAACACTGCATATTGGTGAAGCGCATATTGAAGAAGAATCAGCCGAGTGGTTCTTGTGGGAGAGCAACTCCATTTGGCTCACTAACTTCACACACCATCAGGATTCCAAGCAGCTCTCAAGGAAAGTCAGTTTTCACACTCTGGGCTTAATGCCCTTTGAGTGCCTAAGACTGAAATGAACCTGGTAGAGCTTTCCACACAAACCAATGCTCCACATGCGGGTTTCACATGCCACCAACTCCACATTCACAGACAACTTCAGCGCCAAAGCCGTTTTCAGATAGCCCTCAATACAAAGGCTCTAGGCGCAAATATATATTGGTGTGAGAGCTAATTCAATCAAGGAAACACTGCATGTTGGTGAAGCGCATATTGAAGAAGAATCAGCCGAGTGGTTCTTGTGGGAGAACAACTCCATTTGGCTCACTAACTTCACACACCATCAGGCTTCCAAGCAGCTCTCAAGGAAACTCAGTTTTCACACTCTAGGCTTAGTGCCCTTTGAGTGCATTATCTAGGAATGAACCTGGTAGAGCATCCCACACAAAACAATGCTCCACATGCGGGTTTCACATGCCACCAACTCCACATTCACAGACAACTTCAGCGCCAAAGCCGTTTTCAGACAGCCCTCAATACAAAGGCTCTAGGCGCAAATATTGGTGTGAGAGCTAATTCAATCAAGGAAACACTGCATGTTGGTGAAGCGCATATTGAAGAAGAATCAGCCGAGTGGTTCTTGTGGGAGAACAACTCCATTTGGCTCACTAACTTCACACACCATCAGGCTTCCAAGCAGCTCTCAAGGAAACTCAGTTTTCACACACTAGGCTTAATGCCCTTTGAGTGCATTATCTAGGAATGAACCTGGTAGAGCATCCCACACAAACCAATGATCCACATGCGGGTTTCACATGCCACCAACTCCACATTCACAGACAACTTCAGCGCCAAAGCCGTTTTCAGATAGCCCTCAATACAAAGGCTCTAGGCCCAAATATTGGTGTGAGAGCTAATTCAATCAAGGAAACACTGCATGTTGGTGAAGCACATATTGAAGAAGAACCAGCCGAGTGGTTCTTGTGGGAGAGCAACTCCATTTGGCTCACTAACTTCACACACCATCAGGCTTCCAAGCAGCTCTCAAGGAAAGTCAGTTTTCACACTCTGGGCTTAATGCCCTTTGAGTGCCTAAGACTGAAATGAACCTGGTAGAGCATCCCACACAAACCAATGCTCCACATGCGGGTTTCACATGCCACCAACTCCACATTCACAGACAACTTCAGCGCCAAAGCCGTTTTCAGATAGCCCTCAATACAAAGGCTCTAGGCGCAAATATTGGTGTGAGAGCTAATTCAATCAAGGAAACACTGCATGTTGGTGAAGCGCATATTGAAGAAGAATCAACCGAGTGGTTCTTGTGGGAGAACATCTCTATTTGGCTCACTAACTTCACACACCATCAGGCTTCCAAGCAGCTCTCAAGGAAACTCAGTTTTCACACTCTAGGCTTAATGCCCTTTGAGTGCATTATCTAAGAATGAACCTGGTAGAACATCCCACACAAACCAATGCTCCACATGCGGGTTTCACATGCCACCAACTCCACATTCACAGACAACTTCAGTGCCAAACCCGTTTTCAGATAGCCCTCAATACAAGGCTCTAGGCACAAATATTGGTGTGAGAGCTAATTCACTCAAGGAAACACTGCATGTTGGTGAAGCGCATATTGAAGAAGAATCAGCCGAGTGGTTCTTGTGGGAGAACAACTCCATTTGGCTCACTAACTTCACACACCATCAGGCTTCCAAGCAGCTCTCAAGGAAACTCAGTTTTCACACTCTAGGTTTAATGCCCTTTGAGTGCATTATCTAGGAATGAACCTGGTAGAGCATCCCACAGAAACCAATGCTCCACATGCGGGTTTCATATGCCACCAACTGCACATTCACAGACAACTTCAGCGCCAAAGCCGTTTTCAGATAGCCCTCAATGCAAAGGCTCTAGGCCCAAATATTGGTGTGAGAGCTAATTCAATCAAGGAAACACTGCATGTTGGTGAAGCGCATAATGAAGAAGAATCAGCCGAGTGGTACTTGTGGGAAAACATCTCTATTTGGCTCACTAACTTCACACACCATCAGGCTTCCAAGCAGCTCTCAAGGAAACTCAGTTTTCACACTCTGGGCTTAATGCCCTTTGAGTGCCTAGGACTGAAATGAATTTAGGTGAGCTTGCCACACAAACCAATGCTCCACATGCGGGTTTCACATGCCACCAACTCCACATTCACAGACAACTTCAGCGCCAAAGCCGTTTTCAGATAGCCCTCAATACAAAGGCTCTAGGCGCAAATATTGGTGTGAGAGCTAATTCAATCAAGGAAACACTGCATATTGGTGAAGCGCATATTGAAGAAGAATCAGCCGAGTGGTTCTTGTGGGAGAGCAACTCCATTTGGCTCACTAACTTCACACACCATCAGGATTCCAAGCAGCTCTCAAGGAAAGTCAGTTTTCACACTCTGGGCTTAATGCCCTTTGAGTGCCTAAGACTGAAATGAACCTGGTAGAGCTTTCCACACAAACCAATGCTCCACATGCGGGTTTCACATGCCACCAACTCCACATTCACAGACAACTTCAGCGCCAAACCCGTTTTCAGATAGCCCTCAATACAAAGGCTCTAGGCGCAAATATATATTGGTGTGAGAGCTAATTCAATCAAGGAAGCACTGCATGTTGGTGAAGCGCATATTGAAGAAGAATCAGCCGAGTGGTTCTTGTGGGAAAACAACTCCATTTGGCTCACTAACTTCACACACCATCAGGCTTCCAAGCAGCTCTCAAGGAAACTCAGTTTTCACACTCTATGCTTAGTGCCCTTTGAGTGCATTATCTAGGAATGAACCTGGTAGAGCATCCCACACAAACCAATGCTCCACATGCGGGTTTCACATGCCACCAACTCCACATTCACAGACAACTTCAGCGCCAAAGCCGTTTTCAGACAGCCCTCAATACAAAGGCTCTAGGCGCAAATATTGGTGTGAGAGCTAATTCAATCAAGGAAACACTGCATGTTGGTGAAGCGCATATTGAAGAAGAATCAACCGAGTGGTTCTTGTGGGAGAACAACTCCATTTGGCTCACTAACTTCACACACCATCAGGCTTCCAAGCAGCTCTCAAGGAAACTCAGTTTTCACACACTAGGCTTAATGCCCTTTGAGTGCATTATCTAGGAATGAACCTGGTAGAGCATCCCACACAAACCAATGCTCCACATGCGGGTTTCACATGCCACCAACTCCACATTCACAGACAACTTCAGCGCCAAAGCCGTTTTCAGATAGCCCTCAATACAAAGGCTCTAGGCGCAAATATTGGTGTGAGAGCTAATTCAATCAAGGAAACACTGCATGTTGTTGAAGCACATATTGAAGAAGAACCAGCCGAGTGGTTCTTGTGGGAGAGCAACTCCATTTGGCTCACTAACTTCACACACCATCAGGCTTCCAAGCAGCTCTCAAGGAAAGTCAGTTTTCACACTCTGGGCTTAATGCCCTTTGAGTGCCTAAGACTGAAATGAACCTGGTAGAGCATCCCACACAAACCAATGCTCCACATGCGGGTTTCACATGCCACCAACTCCACATTCACAGACAACTTCAGCGCCAAAGCCGTTTTCAGATAGCCCTCAATACAAAGGCTCTAGGCGCAAATATTGGTGTGAGACCTAATTCAATCAAGAAAACACTGCATGTTGGTGAAGCGCATATTGAAGAAGAATCAGCCGAGTGGTTCTTGTGGGAGAACAACTCCATTTGGCTCACTAACTTCACACACCATCAGGCTTCCAAGCAGCTCTCAAGGAAACTCAGTTTTCACATTCTGGGCTTAATGCCCTTTGAGTGCCTAGAACTGAAATGAACCTTGGTGAGCTTGCCACACAAACCAATGCTCCACATGCGGGTTTCACATGCCACCAACTCCACATTCACAGACAACTTCAGCGCCAAAGCCGTTTTCAGATAGCCCTCAATACAAAGGCTCTAGGCGCAAATATTGGTGTGAGAGCTAATTCAATCAAGGAAACACTGCATGTTGGTGAAGCGCATATTGAAGAAGAATCAGCCGAGTGGTTCTTGTGGGAGAACATCTCTATTTGGCTCACTAACTTCACACACCATCAGGCTTCCAAGCAGCTCTCAAGGAAACTCAGTTTTCACACTCTAGGCTTAATGCCCTTTGAGTGCATTATCTAAGAATGTTCCTGGTAGAACATCCAACACAAACCAATGCTCCACATGCGGGTTTCACATGCCACCAACTCCACATTCACAGACAACTTCAGCGCCAAAGCCGTTTTCAGATAGAGCTCAATACAAAGGCTCTAGGCGCAAATATTGGTGTGAGAGCTAATTCAATCAAGGAAACACTGCATGTTGGTGAAGCGCATATTGAAGAAGAATCAACCGAGTGGTTCTTGTGGGAGAACATCTCTATTTGGCTCACTAACTTCACACACCATCAGGCTTCCAAGCAGCTCTCAAGGAAACTCAGTTTTCACATTCTGGGCTTAATGCCCTTTGAGTGCATTATCTAAGAATGAACCTGGTAGAACATTCCACACAAACCAATGCTCCACATGCGGGTTTCACATGCCACCAACTCCACATTCACAGACAACTTCAGTGCCAAACCCGTTTTCAGATAGCCCTCAATACAAGGCTCTAGGCACAAATATTGGTGTGAGAGCTAATTCACTCAAGGAAACACTGCATGTTGGTGAAGCGCATATTGAAGAAGAATCAGCCGAGTGGTTCTTGTGGGAGAACAACTCCATTTGGCTCACTAACTTCACACACCATCAGGCTTCCAAGCAGCTCTCAAGGAAACTCAGTTTTCACAATCTATGCTTAATGCCCTTTGAGTGCATTATGTAGGAAAGATCCTGGTAGAGCATCCCACACAAACCAATGCTCCACATGCGGGTTTCACATGCCACCAACTCCACATTCACAGTCAACTTCAGTGCCAAAGCCGTTTTCAGATAGCCCTCAATACAAAGGCTCTAGGCGCAAATATTGGTGTGAGAGCTAATTCAATCAAGGAAACACTGCATGTTGGTGAAGCGCATATTGAAGAAGAATCAGCCGAGTGGTTCTTGTGGGAGAACAACTCCATTTGGCTCACTAACTTCACACACCATCAGGCTTCCAGGCAACTCTCAAGGAAACTCAGTTTTCACACTCTAGGCTTAATGTTCTTTGAGTGCATTATGTATGATTGAACCTGGTAGAGCTTGCCACACAAACGAATGCTCCACATGCGGGTTTCACATGCCACCAACTCCACATTCACAGACAACTTCAGCGCCAAAGCCGTTTTCAGACAGCCCTCAATACAAAGGCTCTAGGCGCAAATATTGGTGTGAGAGCTAATTCAATCAAGGAAACACTGCATGTTGGTGAAGCGCATATTGAAGAAGAATCAACCGAGTGTTTCTTGTGGGAGAACAACTCCATTTGGCTCACTAACTTCACACACCATCAGGCTTCCAAGCAGCTCTCAAGGAAACTCAGTTTTCACACTCTGGGCTTAATGCCCTTTGAGTGCCTAAGACTGAAATGAACCTGGTAGAGCTTTCCACACAAACCAATGCTCCACATGCGGGTTTCACATGCCACCAACTCCACATTCACAGACAACTTCAGCGCCAAAGCCGTTTTCAGATAGCCCTCAATACAAAGGCTCTAGGCGCAAATATATATTGGTGTGAGAGCTAATTCAATCAAGGAAGCATTGCATATTGGTGAAGCCCATAATGAATTAGAATCAGCCGAGTGGTACTTGTGGGAAAACAACTCCATTTGGCTCACTAACTTCACACACCATCAGGCTTCCAGGCAGCTCTCAAGGAAACTCAGTTTTCACACTCTATGCTTAATGCTCCTTGAGTACATTTTGTAGGAATGAACCTGGTAGTGCATCCAACACAAACCAATGCTCCACATGCGGGTTTCACATGCCACCAACTCCACATTCAAAGACAACTTCAGCGCCAAAGCCGTTTCAGATAGCCCTCAATACAAAGGCTCTAGGCGCAAATATTGCTGTGAGAGCTAGTTCAATCAAGGAAACACTGCATGTTGGTGAAGCGCATATTGAAGAAGAATCAACCGAGTGGTTCTTGTGGGAGAACAACTCCATTTGGCTCACTAACTTCACACACCATCAGGCTTCCAAGCAGCTCTCAAGGAAACTCAGTTTTCACACTCTAGGCTTAATGCCCTTTGAGTGCATTATCTAGGAATGAACCTGGTAGAGCATCCCACACAAACCAATGCTCCACATGCGGGTTTCACATGCCACCAACTCCACATTCACAGACAACTTCAGCGCCAAAGCCGTTTTCAGATAGCCCTCAATACAAAGGCTCTATGCGCAAATATTGGTGTGAGAGCTAATTCAATCAAGGAAACACTGCATGTTGGTGAAGCGCATATTGAAGAAGAACCAGCCGAGTGGTTCTTGTGGGAGAGCAACTCCATTTGGCTCACTAACTTCACACACCATCAGGATTCCAAGCAGCTCTCAAGGAAACTCAGTTTTCACACTCTGGGCTTAATGCCCTTTGAGTGCCTAAGACTGAAATGAACCTGGTAGAGCATCCCACACAAACCAATGCTCCACATGCGGGTTTCACATGCCACCAACTCCACATTCACAGACAACTTCAGCGCCAAAGCCGTTTTCAGATAGCCCTCAATACAAAGGCTCTAGGCGCAAATATTGGTGTGAGAGCTAATTCAATCAAGAAAACACTGCATGTTGGTGAAGCGCATATTGAAGAAGAATCAGCCGAGTGGTTCTTGTGGGAGAACAACTCCATTTGGCTCACTAACTTCACACACCATCAGGCTTCCATGCAGCTCTCAAGGAAACTCAGTTTTCACACTCTAGGCTTAATGCCCTTTGAGTGCCTAGGGCTGAAATGAAGCTTGGTGAGCTTGCCACACAAACCAATGCTGCACATGCGGGTTTCACATGCCCCCAACTCCACATTCACAGACAACTTCAACACCAAAGTCTTTTTCAGATAGCCCTCAATGCAAAGGCTCTAGGCCCAAATATTGCTGTGAGAGCTAATTCAATCAAGGAAACACTGCATGTTGGTGAAGCGCATAATGAAGAAGAATCAGCCGAGTGGTACTTGTGGGAGAACAACTCCATTTGGCTCACTAACTTCACACACCATCAGGCTTCCATGTAGCTCTCAAGGAAACTCAGTTTTCACACTCTATGCTTAATGCTCTTTGAGTGCATTTTGTAGGAATGAACCTGGTAGAGCATCCCACACAAACCAATGCTCCACATGCGGGTTTCACATGCCACCAACTCCACATTCACAGACAACTTCAGCGCCAAAGCCGTTTTCAGATAGCCCTCAATACAAAGGCTCTAGGCACAAATATATATTGGTGTGAGAGCTAATTCAATCAAGGAAACACTGAATGTTGGTGAAGCGCATATTGAAGAAGAAGCAGCCGAGTGGTTCTTGTGGGAGAACAACTCCATTTGGCTCACTAACTTCACACACCATCAGGCTTCCAAGCAGCTCTCAAGGAAACTCAGTTTTCACACTCTGGGCTTAATGCCCTTTGAGTGCCTAAGACTGGAATGAATCTTGGGTAGCTTCCCACACAAACCAATGCTCCACATGCGGGTTTCACATGCCACCAACTCCACATTCACAGACAACTTCAGCGCCAAAGACGTTTTCAGATAGCCCTCATTGCAAAGGCTCTAGGCCCAAATATTGCTGTGAGAGCTAATTCAATCAAGGAAACACTGCATGTTGGTGAAGCGCATAATGAAGAAGAATCAGCCGAGTGGTACTTGTGGGAAAACAATTCCATTTGGCTCACTAACTTCACACACCATCAGGCTTCCATGTAGCTCTCAAGGAAACTCAGTTTTCACACTCTATGCTTAATGCTCTTTGAGTGCATTATGTAGGAATGAACCTGGTAGAGCATCCCACACAAACCAATGCTCCACATGCGGGTTTCACATGCCACCAACTCCACATTCACAGACAACTTCAGCGCCAAAGCCGTTTTCAGATAGCCCTCAATACAAAGGCTCTAGGACCAAATATTGCTGTGAGAGCTAATTCAATCAAGGAAACACTGCATGTTGGTGAAGCGCATATTGAAGAAGAACCAGCCGAGTGGTTCTTGTGGGAGAGCAACTCCATTTGGCTCACTAACTTCACACACCATCAGGATTCCAAGCAGCTCTCAAGGAAAGTCAGTTTTCACACTCTAGGCTTAATGCCCTTTGAGTGCCTAAGACTGAAATGAACCTGGTAGAGCACCCCACACAAACCAATGCTCCACATGCGGGTTTCACATGCCACCAACTCCACATTCACAGACAACTTCAGCGCCAAAGCCGTTTTCAGATAGCCCTCAATACAAAGGCTCTAGACGCAAATATTGGTGTGAGAGATAATTCAATCAAGAAAACACTGCATGTTGGTGAAGCGCATATTGAAGAAGAATCAGCCGAGTGGTTCTTGTGGGAGAACAACTCCATTTGGCTCACTAACTTCACACACCATCAGGCTTCCAAGCAGCTCTCAAGGAAACTCAATTTTCACATTCTGGGCTTAATGCCTTTTGAGTGCCTAGAACTGAAATGAACCTTGGTGAGCTTGCCACACAAACCAATGCTCCACATGCGGGTTTCACATGCGACCAACTCCACATTCACAGACAACTTCAGCGCCAAAGCCGTTTTCAGATAGCCCTCAATACAAAGGCTCTAGGCGCAAATATTGGTGTGAGAGCTAATTCAATCAAGGAAACACTGCATGTTGGTGAAGCGCATATTGAAGAAGAATCAACCGAGTGGTTCTTGTGGGAGAACATCTCTATTTGGCTCACTAACTTCACACACCATCAGGCTTCCAAGCATCTCTCAAGGAAACTCAGTTTTCACACTCTAGGCTTAATGCCCTTTGAGTGCATTATCTAAGAATGTTCCTGGTAGAACATCCCACACAAACCAATGCTCCACATGCGGGTTTCACATGCCACCAACTCCACATTCACAGACAACTTCAGCCGCAAAGCCGTTTTCAGGTAGCTCTCAATACAAAGGCTCTAGGAGCAAATATTGCTGTGAGAGCTAATTCAATCAAGGAAACACTGCATGTTGGGGAAGCGCATATTGAAGAAGAATCAGCCGAGTGGTTCTTGTGGGAGAACAACTCCATTTGGCTCACTAACTTCACACACCATCAGGCTTCCAAGCAGCTCTCAAGGAAACTCAGTTTTCACATTCTGGGCTTAATGCCCTTTGAGTGCCTAGAACTGAAATGAAGCTTGGTGAGCTTGCCACACAAACCAATGCTCCACATGCGGGTTTCACATGCCACCAACTCCACATTCACAGACAACTTCAGCGCCAAAGCCGTTTTCAGATAGCCCTCAATACAAATGCTCTAGGAGCAAATATTGGTGTGAGAGCTAATTCAATCAAGGAAACACTGCATGTTGGTGAAGCGCATATTGAAGAAGAATCAGCCGAGTGGTTCTTGTGGGAGAACAACTTTATTTGGCTCACTAACTTCACACACCATCAGGCTTCCATGCAGCTCTCAAGGAAACTCAGTTTTCACACTCTAGGCTTAATGCCCTTTGAGTGCCTAGGTCTGAAATGAAGCTTGGTGAGCTTCCCACACAAACCAATGCTCCACATGCGGGTTTCACATGCCACCAACTCCACATTCACAGACAACTTCCTAGCTAAAGCCGTTTTCAGATAGCCCTCAATACAAAGCCTGTAGGCACAAATATTGGTGTGAGAGCTAATTCAATCGAGGAAACACTGCATGTTGGTGAAGCGCATATTGAAGAAGAATCAGCCGAGTGGTTCTTGTGGGAGAACAACTCCATTTGGCTCACTAACTTCACACACCATCAAGCTTCCAAGCAGCTCTCAAGTATTTTCAGTTTTCACACTCTGGGCTTAATGCCCTTTGAGTGCCTAGGACTGAAATGAACCTGGTAGAGCTTCCCACACAAACCAATGCTCCACATGCGGGTTTCACATGCCACCAACTCCACATTCACAGACAACTTCAGCGCCAAAGACGTTTTCAGATAGCCCTCAATACAAAGGCTCTAGGCGCAAATATATATTGGTGTGAGAGCTAATTCAATGAAGGAAACATTGCATGTTGGTGAAGCACATATTGAAGAAGAATCAGCCGAGTGATACTTGTGGGAGAACAACTCCATTTTCCTCACTAACTTCACACACCATCAGGCTTCCAAGCAGCTCTCAAGGAAACTGAGTTTTCACACTCTGGGCTTAATGCCCTTTGAGTGCCTAAGACTGAAATGAAGCTTGGTGAGCTTGCCACACAAACCAATGCTCCAAATGCGGGTTTCACATGCCACCAACTCCACATTCACAGACAACTTCAGCGCCAAAGCCGTTTTCAGATAGCCCTCAATACAAAGGCTCTAGACGCAAATATTGGTGTGAGAGCTAATTCAATCAAGGAAACACTGCATGTTGGTGAAGCGCATATTGAAGAAGAGTCAGCCGAGTGGTTCTTGTGGGAGAACAACTCTATTTGGCTCACTAACTTCACACACCATCTGGCTTCCAAGCAGCTCTCAAGGAAACATTTTTCACACTCTAGGCTTAATGCCCTTTGAGTGCATAAGACTGAAATGAAGCTTGGGGAGCTTTCCACACAAACCAATGCTCCACATGCGGGTTTCACATGCCACCAACTCCACATTCACAGACAACTTCAGCGCCAAAGCCGTTTTCAGATAGCCCTCAATACAAAGGGTCTAGGCGCAAATATTGGTGTGAGAGCTAATTCAATCAAGGAAACACTGCATGTTGGTGAAGCGCATATTGAAGAAGAATCAGCCGAGTGGTTCTTGTGGGAGAACAACTCCATTTGGCTCACTAACTTCACACACCATCAGGCTTCCAAGCAGCTCTCAAGGAAACTCAGTTTTCACACTCTAGACTTAATGCCCTTTGAGTGCATTATCTAGGAATGAACCTGGTAGAGCATCCCACACAAACCAATGCTCCACATGCGGGTTTCACATGCCACCAATTCCACATTCACAGCCAACTTCAGCGCCAAAGCCGTTTTCAGATAGCCCTCAATACAAAGGCTCTAGACGCAAATATTGGTGTGAGAGCTAATTCAATCAAGGAAACACTACATGTTGGTGAAGCGCAGATAGAAGAGGAATCAGCCGAGTGGTTCTTGTGGGAGAACAACTCTATTTGGCTCACTAACTTCACACACCATCAGGCTCCCAAGCAGCTCTCATGGAAACTCAGTTTTCGCACTCTGGGCTTAATGCCCTTTGAGTGCATTATATAGGAATGAACCTGGTAGAGCATCCCACACAAACCAATGCTCCCAATGCGGGTTTCACATGCCACCAACTCCACATTCACAGACAACTTCAGCGCCAAAGCTGTTTTCAGATAGCCCTCAATACTAAGGCTCTAGGCGCACATATTGGTGTGAGATCTAATTCAATCAAGGAAACACTGCATGTTGGTGAAGCGCATATTGAAGAAGAATCAGCCGAGTGGTTCTTGTGGGAGAACAACTCCTTTTGGCTCACTAACTTCACACACCATCAGGCTTCCAAGCAGCTCTCAAGGAAACTCAGTTTTCACACTCTGGGCTTAATGCCCTTTGAGTGCCTAAGACTGAAATGGGGCGTTTTGAGCTTCCAACACAAACCAATGCTCCACATGCGTGTTTGACATGCCACCAACTCCACATTCACAGACAACTTCAGCGCCAAAGCCGTTTTCAGATAGCCCTCAATACAAAGGCTCTAGGCGCAAATATTGGTATGAGAGCTAATTCAATCAAGGAAACATTGCATGTTGGTGAAGCGCATATTGAAGAAGAATCAGCCGAGTGGTTCTTGTGGGAGAACAACTCCATTTGGCTCACTAACTTCACACACTATCAAGCTTCCAAGCAGCTCTCAAGTATTTTCAGTTTTCACACTCTAGGCTTAATGCCCTTTGAGTGCCTAGGACTGAAATGAACCTGGTAGAGCTTCCCACACAAACCAATGCTCCACATGCGGGTTTCACATGCCACCAACTCCACATTCACAGACAACTTCAGCGCCAAAGCCGTTTTCAGATAGCCCTCAATACAAAGCCTCTAGGCACAAATATATATTGGTGTGAGAGCTAATTCAATGAAGGAAACACTGCATGTTGGTGAAGCACATATTGAAGAAGAATCAGCCGAGTGATACTTGTGGGAGAACAACTCCATTTTCCTCACTAACTTCACACACCATCAGGCTTCCAAGCAGCTCTCAAGGAAACTCAGTTTTCACACTCTGGGCTTAATGCCCTTTGAGTGCCTAAGACTGAAATGAAGCTTGGTGAGCTTGCCACACAAACCAATGCTCCACATGCGGGTTTCACATGCCACCAACTCCACATTCACAGACAACTTCAGCGCCAAAGCCGTTTTCAGATAGCCCTCAATACAAAGGCTCTAGACGCAAATATTGGTGTGAGGGCTAATTCAATCAAGGAAACACTGCATGTTGGTGAAGCGCATATTGAAGAAGAGTCAGCCGAGTGGTTCTTGTGGGAGAACAACTCCATTTGGCTCACTAACTTCACACACCATCAGGCTTCCAAGCAGCTCTCAAGGAAACTCAGTTTTCACACTCTAGGCTTAATGCCCTTTGAGTGCATAAGACTGAAATGAAGCTTGGTGAGCTTTCCACACAAACCAATGCTCCACATGCGGGTTTCACATGCCACCAACTCCACATTCACAGACAACTTCAGCGCCAAAGCCGTTTTCAGATAGCCCTCAATACAAAGGCTCTAGGCGCAAATATTGGTGTGAGAGCTAATTCAATCAAGGAAACACTGCATGTTGGTGAAGCGCATATTGAAGAAGAATCAGCCGAGTGGTTCTTGTGGGAGAACAACTCCATTTGGCTCACTAACTTCACACACCATCAGGCTTCCAAGCAGCTCTCATGGAAACCCAGTTTTCACACTCTGGGCTTAATGCCCTTTGAGTGCATTATATAGGAATGAACCTGGTAGAGCATCCCACACAAACCAATGCTCCACATGCGGGTTTCACATGCCACCAACTCCACATTCACAGACAACTTCAGCGCCAAAGCCGTTTTCAGATAGCCCTCAATACAAAGGCTCTAGGCGCAAATATTGGTGTGAGAGCTAATTCAATCAAGGAAACACTGCATGTTGGTGAAGCGCATATTGAAGCAGAATCAGCCGAGTGGTTCTTGTTGGAAAACAACTCTATTTGGCTCACTAACTTCACACACCATCAGGCTTCCAAGCCGCTCTCAAGGAAACTCAGTTTTCACACTCTGTGCTTAATGCCCTTTGAGTGCATTATCTAGGAATGAACCTGGTAGAGCATCCCACACAAACCAATGCTCCACATGCGGGTTTCACATGCCACCAACTCCACATTCACAGACAACTTCAGCGCCAAAGCCGTTTTCAGACAGCCCTCAATACAAAGGCTCTAGTCGCAAATATTGGTGTGAGAGCTAATTCAATCAAGGAAACACTGCATGTTGGTGAAGCGCATATTGAAGAAGTATCAGCCGAGTGATTCTTGTGGGAGAACAACTCCATTTGGCTCACTAACTTCACACACCATCAGGCTTCCAAGCAGCTCTCAAGGAAACTCAGTTTTCACACTCTGGGCTTAATGCCCTTTGAGTGCCTAAGACTGAAATGAACCTGGTAGAGCATCCCACACAAACCAATGCTCCCCATGCGGGTTTCACATGCCACCAACTCCACATTCACAGACAACTTCAGCGCCAAAGCCGTTTTCAGATAGCCCTCAATAAAAGGCTCTAGGCACAAATATTGCTGTGAGAGCTAATTCAATCAAGGAAACACTGCATGTTGGTGAAGCGCATAATGAAGAAGAATCAGCCGAGTGGTACTTGTGGGAAAACAACTCCATTTGGCTCACTAACTTCACACACCATCAGGCTTCCATGCAGCTCTCAAGGAAACTCAGTTTTCACACTCTGGGCTTAATGCTCTTTGAGTGCATTATCTAGGAATGAACCTGGTAGAGCATCCCACACAAACCAATGCTCCACATGCGGGTTTCACATGCCACCAACTCCACATTCACAGACAACTTCAGCGCCAAAGCCATTTTCAGATAGCCCTCAATACAAAGGCTCTAGGCACAAATATTGCTGTGAGAGCTAGTTCAATCAAGGAAACACTGCATGTTGGTGAAGCGCATATTGAAGAAGAACCAGCCGAGTGGTTCTTGTGGGAGAACAACTCCATTTGGCTCACTAACTTCACACACCATCAGGCTTCCAAGCAGCTCTCAAGGAAACTCAGTTTTCACACTCTGGGCTTAATGCCCTTTGAGTGCCTAAGACTGGAATGAAGCTTGGTGAGCTTCCCACACAAACCAATGCTCCACATGCGGGTTTCACATGCCACCAACTCCACATTCACAGACAACTTCAGCGCCAAAGCCGTTTTCAGATAGCCCTCAATACAAAGGCTCTAGGCGCAAATATTGGTGTGACAGCTAATTAAATCAAGGAAACACTGCATGTTGGTGAAGCACATTTTGAAGAAGAATCAGCCGAGTGGTTCTTGTGGGAGAACAACTCCATTTGGCTCACTAACTTCACACACCATCAGGCTTCCAAGCAGCTCTCAAGGAAACTCAGTTTTCACACTCTAGGCTTAATGCCCTTTGAGTGCATTATCTAAGAATGAACCTGGTAGAGCATCCCACACAAACCAATGCTCCCCATGCGGGTTTCACATGCCACCAACTCCACATTCACAGACAACTTCAGCGCCAAAGCCGTTTTCAGATAGCCCTCAATACAAAGGCTCTAGACGCAAATATTGGTGTGAGAGCTAATTCAATCAAGGAAACACTGCATGTTGGTGAAGCGCATATTGAAGAAGAATCAGCCGAGTGGCTCTTGTGCGAGAACAACTCTATTTGGCTCACTAACTTCACACAACATCAGGCTTCCAAGCAGCTCTCAAGGAAACTCAGTTTTCACACTCTGGGCTTAATGCCCTTTGAGTGCCTAAGACTGAAATGAAGCTTGGTGAGCTTCCCACACAAACCAATGCTGCACATGCGGGTTTCACATGCCACCAACTCCACATTCACAGACAACTTCAGCGCCAAACCCGTTTTCAGATAGCCCTCAATACAAAGGCTCTAGGCACAAATATTGGTGTGAGAGCTAATTCAATCCTGGAAACACTGCATGTTGGTGAAGCGCATATTGAAGAAGAATCAGCCGAGTGGTTCTTGTGGGAGAACAACTCCATTTGGCTCACTAACTTCACACACCATCAGGCTTCCAAGCAGCTCTCAAGGAAACTCAGTTTTCACACTCTGGGCTTAATGCCCTTTGAGTGCCTAAGACTGAAATGAACCTGGTAGAGCTTGCCACACAAACCAATGCTCCACATGCGGGTTTCACATGCCACCAACTCCACATTCACAGACAACTTCAGCGCCAAAGCCGTTTTCAGATAGCCCTCAATGCAATGGCTCTAGGCGCAAATATTGGTGTGAGAGCTAATTCAATCAAGGAAACACTGCATGTTGGTGAAGCGCATAATGAATAAGAATCAGCCGAGTGGTACTTGTGGGAAAAAAACTCCATTTGGCTCACTAACTTCACACACCATCAGGCTTCCAAGCAGCTCTCAAGGAAACTCAGTTTTCACACTCTATGCTTAATGCTCTTTGAGTGCATTATGTAGGAATGAACCTGGTAGAGCATCCCACACAAACCAATGCTCCACATGCGGGTTTCACATGCCACCAACTCCACATTCACAGACAACTTCAGCGCCAAAGCCGTTTTCAGATAGCCCTCAATACAAAGGCTCTAGGCGCAAATATTGGTGTGAGAGCTAATTCAATCAAGGAAACACTGCATGTTCGTGAAGCGCATATTGAAGAAGAATCAGCCGAGTGGTTTTTGTGGGAGAACAACTCCATTTGGCTCACTAACTTCACACACTATCAAGCTTCCAAGCAGCTCTCAAGAATTTTCAGTTTTCACACTCTGGGCTTAATGCCCTTTCAGTGCCTAAGACTGAAATGAACCTGGTAGAGCTTCCCACACAAACCAATGTTCCACATGCTGGTTTCACATGCAACCAACTCCACATTCACAGACAACTTCAGCGCCAAAGCCGTTTTCAGATAGCCCTCAATACAAAGCCTCTAGGCGCAAATATATATTGGTGTGAGAGCTAATTCAATCAAGGAAGCACTGCATGTTGGTGAAGCGCATATTGAAGAAGAATCAGCCGAGTGGTTCTTGTGGGAGAACAACTCCATTTGGCTCACTAACTTCACACACCATCAGGCTTCCAAGCAGCTCTCAAGGAAACTCAGTTTTCACACTCTAGGCTTAATGCCCTTTGAGTGCATAAGACTGAAATGAATCTTGGTGAGCTTCCCACACAAACCAATGCTCCACATGCAGGTTTCACATGCCACCAACTCCACATTCACAGACAACTTCAGCGCCAAAGCCGTTTTCAGATAGCCCTCAATACAAAGGCTCTAGGCGCAAATATTGGTGTGAGAGCTAATTCAATCAAGGAAACACTGCATGTTGGTGAAGCGCATAATGAAGAAGAATCAGCCGAGTGGTTCTTGTGGGAGAACAACTCCGTTTGGCTCACTAACTTCACACACCATCAGGCTTCCAGGCAGCTCTCAAGGAAACTCAGTTTTCACACTCTAGGCTTAATGCCCTTTGAGTGCCTAGGACTGAAATGAAGCTTGGTGAGCTTGCCACACAAACCAATGCTCCACATGCGGGTTTCACATGCCACCAACTCCACATTCACAGACAACTTCAGCGCCAAAGCCGTTTTCAGATACCCCTCAATACAAAGGCTCTAGGCGCAAATATATATTGGTGTGAGAGCTAATTCAATCAAGGAAACACTGCATGTTGGTGAAGCGCATATTGAAGAAGAATCAGCCGAGTGGTTCTTGTGGGAGAACAACTCCATTTGGCTCACTAACTTCACACACCATCAGGCTTCCAAGCAGCTCTCAAGGAAACTCAGTTTTCACACTCTAGGCTTAATGCCCTTTGAGTGCGTTATGTAGGAATGAACCTGGTAGAGCCTCCCACACAAACCAATGCTCCACATGCGGGTTTCACATGCCACCAACTCCACATTCACAGACAACTTCAGCGCCAAAGCCGTTTTCAGATAGCCCTCAATACAAAGCCTCTAGGCGCAAGTATATATTGGTGTGAGAGCTAATTCAATCAAGGAAACACTGCATGTTGGTGAAGCGCATATTGAAGAAGAATCAGCCGAGTGGTTCTTGTGGGAGAACAACTCCTTTTGGCTCACTAACTTCACACACCATCAGGCTTCCAAGCAGCTCTCAAGGAAACTCAGTTGTCACACTCTAGGCTTAATGCCCTTTGAGTGAGTAAGACTGAAAAGAGGCTTGGTGAGCTTCCCACACAAACGAATGCTGCACATGCGGGTTTCACATGCCACCAACTCCACATTCACAGACAACTTCAGCGCAAAAGCCGTTTTCAGATAGCCCTCAATACAAAGCCTCTAGGCACAAATATTGCTATGAGAACTAATCCAACCAAGGAAACACTGCATGTTGGTGAAGCGCATATTGAAGAAGAATCAGCCGAGTGCTTCTTGTGGAAGAACAACTACATTAGGCTCACTAACTTCACACACCATCAGGCTTCCAGGCAGCTCTCAAGGAAACTCAGTTTTCACACTCTGGGCTTAATGCCCTTTGAGTGCATTATCTAGGAATGAACCTGGTAGAGCATCCCACACAAACCAATGCTCCACATGCGGGTTTCACATGCCACCAACTCCACATTCACAGACAACTTCAGCGCCAAAGCCGTTTTCAGATAGCCCTCAATGCTAAGGCTCTAGTCGCAAATATTGGTGTGAGAGCTAATTCAATCAAGGAAACACTGCATGTTGGTGAAGCGCATATTGAAGAAGAATCAGCCGAGTGGTTCTTGTGGGAGAACAACTCCATTTGGCTCACTAACTTCACACACTATCAAGCTTCCAAGCAGCTCTCAAGAATTTTCAGTTTTCACACTCTGGGCTTAATGCCCTTTTGTGCCTAAGACTGAAATGAACCTGGTAGAGCTTCCCACACAAACCAATGTTCCACATGCTGGTTTCACATGCAACCAACTCCACATTCACAGACAACTTCAGCGCCAAAGCCGTTTTCAGATAGCCCTCAATACAAAGCCTCTAGGCGCAAATATATATTGGTGTGAGAGCTAATTCAATCAAGGAAGCACTGCATGTTGGTGAAGCGCATATTGAAGAAGAATCAGCCGAGTGGTTCTTGTGGGAGAACAACTCCATTTGGCTCACTAACTTCACACACCATCAGGCTTCCAAGCAGCTCTCAAGGAAACTCAGTTTTCACACTCTAGGCTTAATGCCCTTTGAGTGCATAAGACTGAAATGAAGCTTGGTGAGCTTCCCACACAAACCAATGCTCCACATGCGGGTTTCACATGCCACCAACTCCACATTCACAGACAACTTCAGCGCCAAAGCCGTTTTCAGATAGCCCTCAATACAAAGGCTCTAGGCGCAAATATTGGTGTGAGAGCTAATTCAATCAAGGAAACACTGCATGTTGGTGAAGCGCATAATGAAGAAGAATCAGCCGAGTGGTTCTTGTGGGAGAACAACTCCATTTGCCTCACTAACTTCACACACCATCAGGCTTCCAAGCAGCTCTCAAGGAAACTCAGTTTTCACACTCTAGGCTTAATGCCCTTTGAGTGCCTAGGACTGAAATGAAGCTTGGTGAGCTTCCCACACAAACCAATGCTCCACATGCGGGTTTAACATGCCACCAACTCCACATTCACAGACAACTTCAGCGCCAAAGCCGTTTTCAGATAGCCCTCAATACAGAAGCTCTAGGCGCAAATATTGGTGTGAGAGCTAATTCAATCAAGGAAACACTGCATGTTGGTGAAGCGCATATAAAAGAAGAATCAGCCGAGTGGTTCTTGTGGGAGAACAACTCCATTTGGCTCACTAACTTCACACACCATCAGGCTTCCAGGCAGCTCTCAAGGAAACTCAGTTTTCACACTCTGGGCTTAATGCCCTTTGAGTGCATTATGTAGGAATGAACCTGGTAGAGCATCCCACACAAACCAATGCTCCACATGCGGGTTTCACATGCCACCAACTCCACATTCACAGACAACTTCAGCGCCAAAGCCGTTTTCACATAGCCCTCAATACAAAGGCTCTAGGCGCAAATATTTGTGTGAGAGCTAATTCAATCAAGGAAACACTGCATGTTGGTGAAGCGCATATTGAAGAAGAATCAGCCGAGTGGTTCTTGTGGGAGAACAACTCCATTTGGCTCACTAACTTCACACACCATCAGGCTTCCAGGCAGCTCTCAAGGAAACTCAGTTTTCACACTCTGGGCTTAATGCCCTTTGAGTGCATTATCTAGGAATGAACCTGGTAGAGCATCAAACACAAACCAATGCTCCACATGCGCGTTTCACATGCCACCAACTCCACATTCACAGACAACTTCAGCGCCAAAGCCGTTTTCAGATAGCCCTCAATACAAAGGCTCTAGGCACAAATATTGGTGTGAGAGCTAATTCAATCAAGGAAACACTGCATGTTGGTGAAGCGCATATTGAAGAAGAATCAGCCGAGTGGTTCTTGTGGGAGAACAACTCCATTTGGCTCACTAACGTCACAAACCATCAGGATTACAAGCAGCTCTCAAGGAAACTCAGTTTTCACACTCTAGGCTTAATGCCCTTTGAGTGCCTAGGACTGAAATGAAGCTTGGTGAGCTTGTCACACAAACCAATGCTCCACATGCGGGTTTCACATGCCACCAACTCCACATTCACAGACAACTTCAGCGCCAAAGCCGTTTTCAGATAGCCCTCAATACAAAGGCTCTATGCGCAAATATTGGTGTGAGAGCTAATTCAATCAAGGAAACACTGCATGTTGGTGAAGCGCATATTGAAGAAGAACCAGCCGAGTGGTTCTTGTGGGAGAACAACTCCATTTGGCTCACTAACTTCACACACCATCAGGCTTCCAAGCAGCTCTCAAGGAAACTCAGTTTTCACACTCTGGGCTTAATGCCCTTTGACTGCCTAAGACTGAAATGAAGCTTGGTGAGCTTCCCACACAAACCAATGCTCCACATGCGGGTTTCACATGCCACCAACTCCACATTCACAGACAACTTCAGCGCCAAAGCCGTTTTCAGATAGCCCTCAATACAAAGGCTCTAGGCGCAAATATATATTGGTGTGAGAGCTAATTCAATCAAGGAAACACTGCATGTTGGTGAAGCGCATATTGAAGAAGTATCAGCCGAGTGGTTCTTGTGGGAGAACAACTCCATTTGGCTCACTAACTTCACACACCATCAGGCTTCCAAGCAGCTCTCAAGGAAACTCAGTTTTCACACTCTGGGCTTAATGCCCTTTGAGTGCATTATCTAGGAATGAACCTGGTAGAGCATCCCACACAAACCAATGCTCCCCATGCGGGTTTCACATGCCACCAACTCCACATTCACAGACAACTTCAGCGCCAAAGCCGTTTTCAGATAGCCCTCAATAAAAGGCTCTAGGCACAAATATTGGTATGAGAGCTAATTCAATCAAGGAAACACTGCATGTTGGTGAAGCACATATTGAAGAAGAATCAGCCGAGTGGTTCTTGTGGGAGAACAACTCCATTTGGCTCACTAACTTCACACACCATCAAGCTTCCAAGCAGCTCTCAAGGAAACTCAGTTTTCACACTCTAGGCTTAATGCCCTTTGAGTGCCTAGGACTGAAATGAAGCTTTGTGAGCTTGCCACACAAACCAATGCTCCACATGCGGGTTTCACATGCCACCAACTCCACATTCACAGACAACTTCAGCGCCAAACCCGTTTTCAGATAGCCCTCAATACAAAGGCTCTAGGCACAAATATTGGTGTGAGAGCTAATTCAATCAAGGAAACACTGCATGTTGGTGAAGCGCATATTGAAGAAGAATCAGCCGAGTGGTTCTTGTGGGAGAACAACTCCATTTGGCTCACTAACTTCACACACCATCAGGCTTCCAAGCAGCTCTCAAGGAAACTCAGTTTTCACACTCTGGGCTTAATGCCCTTTGAGTGCCTAAGACTGAAATGAACCTGGTAGAGCTTGCCACACAAACCAATGCTCCACATGCGGGTTTCACATGCCACCAACTCCACATTCACAGACAACTTCAGCGCCAAAGCCGTTTTCAGATAGCCCTCAATGCAATGGCTCTAGGCGCAAATATTGGTGTGAGAGCTAATTCAATCAAGGAAACACTGCATGTTGGTGAAGCGCATAATGAATAAGAATCAGCCGAGTGGTACTTGTGGGAAAAAAACTCCATTTGGCTCACTAACTTCACACACCATCAGGCTTCCAAGCAGCTCTCAAGGAAACTCAGTTTTCACACTCTATGCTTAATGCTCTTTGAGTGCATTATGTAGGAATGAACCTGGTAGAGCATCCCACACAAACCCATGCTCCACATGCGGGTTTCACATGCCACCAACTCCACATTCACAGACAACTTCAGCGCCAAAGCCGTTTTCAGATAGCCCTCAATACAAAGGCTCTAGGCGCAAATATTGGTGTGAGAGCTAATTCAATCAAGGAAACACTGCATGTTCGTGAAGCGCATATTGAAGAAGAATCAGCCGAGTGGTTCTTGTGGGAGAACAACTCCATTTGGCTCACTAACTTCACACACTATCAAGCTTCCAAGCAGCTCTCAAGAATTTTCAGTTTTCACACTCTGGGCTTAATGCCCTTTCAGTGCCTAAGACTGAAATGAACCTGGTAGAGCTTCCCACACAAACCAATGTTCCACATGCTGGTTTCACATGCAACCAACTCCACATTCACAGACAACTTCAGCGCCAAAGCCGTTTTCAGATAGCCCTCAATACAAAGCCTCTAGGCGCAAATATATATTGGTGTGAGAGCTAATTCAATCAAGGAAGCACTGCATGTTGGTGAAGCACATATTGAAGAAGAATCAGCTGTGTGGTACTTGTGGGAGAAAAACTCCATTTTCCTCACTAACTTCACACACCATCAGGCTTCCAAGCAGCTCTCAAGGAAACTCAGTTTTCACACTCTGGGCTTAATGCCCTTTGAGTGCCTAAGACTGAAATGAAGCTTGGTGAGCTTCCCACACAAACCAATGCTCCACATGCGTTTTTCACATGCCACCAACTCCACATTCACAGACAACTTCAGCGCCAAAGCCATTTTCAGATAGCCCTCAATACTGAGGCTCTAGGCGCAAATATTGGTGTGAGAGCTAATTCAATCAAGGAAACACTGCATGTTGGTGAAGCGCATATTGAAGAAGAATCAGCCGAGTGGTTCTTGTGGGAGAACAACTCCATTTGGCTCACTAACTTCACACACCATCAGGCTTCCAAGCAGCTCTCAAGGCAAACTACGTTTTCACACACTATGGGCTTAATGCCGTTTGAGTGCAAGGTCCTGAATCGCATGTTGGCTGATCTTGCCCACACAAACAATGCTGCCACATGCGGGTTTCACATGCCACCCACTCCACATTCAGAAACCACTTGAGCGCCAAAGCCCTTTTCAGCTAGCCCTAAATACAAAGGCTCTAGACACAGATGTTGTTGTAAGAGCTAATTCCATCAAGCAACACTGCATGTTGCTGAATTGCATATTGAAGAAGCATCAGCCGAGTGGTTCTTA
>NW_026699667.1:0-37742 GCF_030435755.1 Ochotona princeps
AGTGGTTCTTGTGGGAGAACAACTCCATTTGGCTCACTAACTTCACACACCATCAGGCTTCCAAGCAGCTCTCAAGGAAACTCAGTTTTCACACTCTATGCTTAGTGCCCTTTGAATGCATTATCTAGGAATGAACCTGGTAGAGCATCCCACACAAACGAATGCTCCACATGCGGGTTTCACATGCCACCAACTCCACATTCACAGGCAACTTCAGCGCCACAGCCGTTTTCAGATAGCCCTCAATGCAAAGGCTCTAGACGCAAATATTGGTGTGAGAGCTAATTCAATCAAGGAAACACTGCATGTTGGTGAAGGGCATATTGAAGAAGGATCAGCCGAGTGGTTCTTGTGGGGAGAACAACTCCATTTGGCTCACTAACTTCACACACCATCAGGCTTCCAATCAGCTCTCAAGGAAACTCAGTTTTCACACTCTATGCTTAGTGCCCTTTGAGTGCATTATCTAGGAATGAACCTGGTAGAGCATTCCACACAAACTAATGCTCCACATGCGGGTTTCACATGCCACCAACTCCACATTCACAGGCAACTTCAGCGCCACAGCCGTTTTCAGATAGCCCTCAATGCAAAGGCTCTAGACGCAAATATTGGTGTGAGAGCTAATTCAATCAAGGAAACACTGCATGTTGGTGAAGGGCATATTGAAGAAGGATCAGCCGAGTGGTTCTTGTGGGAGAACAACTCCATTTGGCTCACTAACTTCACACACCATCAGGCTTCCAAGCAGCTCTCAAGGAAACTCAGTTTTCACACTCTATGCTTAGTGCCCTTTGAGTGCATTATCTAGGAATGAACCTGGTAGAGCATCCCTCACAAACGAATGCTCCACATGCGGGTTTCACATGCCACCAACTCCACATTCACAGGCAACTTCAGCGCCACAGCCGTTTTCAGATAGCCCTCAATGCAAAGGCTCTAGACGCAAATATTGGTGTGAGAGCTAATTCAATCAAGGAAACACTGCATGTTGGTGAAGGGCATATTGAAGAAGGATCAGCTGAGTGGTTCTTGTGGGAGAACAACTCCATTTGGCTCACTAACTTCACACACCATCAGGCTTCCAAGCAGCTCTCAAGGAAACTCAGTTTCCACACTCTATGCTTAGTGCCCTTTGAGTGCATTATCTAGGAATGAACCTGGTAGACCATCCCACACAAACGAATGCTTCACATGCGGGTTTCACATGCCACCAACTCCACATTCACAAGCAACTTCAGCGCCACAGCCATTTTCAGATAGCCCTCAATGCAAAGGCTCTAGACGCAAATATTGGTGTGAGAGCTAATTCAATCAAGGAAACACTGCATGTTGGTGAAGGGCATATTGAAGAAGGATCAGCCGAGTGGTTCTTGTGGGAGAACAACTCCATTTGGCTCACTAACTTCACACACCATCAGGCTTCCAAGCAGCTCTCAAGGAAACTCAGTTTTCACACTCTATGCTTAGTGCCCTTTGAGTGCATTATCTAGGAATGAACCTGGTAGAGCATCCCTCACAAACGAATGCTCCACATGCGGGTTTCAAATGCCACCAACTCCACATTCACAGGCAACTTCAGCGCCACAGCCGTTTTCAGATAGCCCTCAATGCAAAGGCTCTAGACGCAAATATTGGTGTGAGAGCTAATTCAATCAAGGAAACACTGCATGTTGGTGAAGGGCATATTGAAGAAGGATCAGCTGAGTGGTTCTTGTGGGAGAATAACTCCATTTGGCTCACTAACTTCACACACCATCAGGCTTCCAAGCAGCTCTCAAGGAAACTCAGTTTCCACACTCTATGCTTAGTGCCCTTTGAGTGCATTATCTAGGAATGAACCTGGTAGACCATCCCACACAAACGAATGCTTCACATGCGGGTTTCACATGCCACCAACTCCACATTCACAAGCAACTTCAGCGCCACAGCCGTTTTCAGATAGCCCTCAATGCAAAGGCTCTAGACGCAAATATTGGTGTGAGAGCTAATTCAATCAAGGAAACACTGCATGTTGGTGAAGGGCATATTGAAGAAGGATCAGCCGAGTGGTTCTTGTGGGAGAACAACTCCATTTGGCTCACTAACTTCACACACCATCAGGCTTCCAAGCAGCTCTCAAGGAAACTCAGTTTTCACACTCTATGCTTAGTGCCCTTTGAGTGCATTATCTAGGAATGAACCTGGTAGAGCATCACACACAAACGAATGCTCCACATGCGGGTTTCACATGCCACCAACTCCACATTGACAGGCAACTTCAGCGCCACAGCCGTTTTCAGATAGCCCTCAATGCAAAGGCTCTAGACGCAAATAATGGTGTGAGAGCTAATTCAATCAAGGAAACACTGCATGTTGGTGAAGGGCATATTGAAGAAGGATCAGCCGAGTGGTTCTTGTGGGAGAACAACTCCATTTGGCTCACTAACTTCACACACCATCAGGCTTCCAAGCAGCTCTCAAGGAAACTCAGTTTTCACACTCTATGCTTAGTGCCCTTTGAGTGCATTATCTAGGAATGAACCTGGTAGAGCATCACACACAAACGAATGCTCCACATGCGGGTTTCACATGCCACCAACTCCACATTGACAGGCAACTTCAGCGCCACAGCCGTTTTCAGATAGCCCTCAATGCAAAGGCTCTAGACGCAAATAATGGTGTGTGAGAGCTAATTCAATCAAGGAAACACTGCATGTTGGTGAAGGGCATATTGAAGAAGGATCAGCCGAGTGGTTCTTGTGGGAGAACAACTCCATTTGGCTCACTAACTTCACACACCATCAGGCTTCCAAGCAGCTCTCAAGGAAACTCAGTTTTCACACTCTATGCTTAGTGCCCTTTGAGTGCATTATCTAGGAATGAACCTGGTAGAGCATCACACACAAACGAATGCTCCACATGCGGGTTTCACATGCCACCAACTCCACATTGACAGGCAACTTCAGCGCCACAGCCGTTTTCAGATAGCCCTCAATGCAAAGGCTCTAGACGCAAATATTGGTGTGAGAGCTAATTCAATCAAGGAAACACTGCATGTGGGTGAAGGGCATATTGAAGAAGGATCAGCCGAGTGGTTCTTGTGGGAGAAGAACTCCATTTGGCTCACTAACTTCACACACCATCAGGCTTCCAAGCAGCTCTCAAGGAAACTCAGTTTTCACACTCTATGCTTAGTGCCCTTTGAGGGCATTATCTAGGAATGAACCTGGTAGAGCATCCCACACAAACGAATGCTCCACATGCGGGTTTCACATGCCACCAACTCCACATTCACAGGCAACTTCAGCGCCACAGCCGTTTTCAGATAGCCCTCAATGCAAAGGCTCTAGACGCAAATATTGGTGTGAGAGCTAATTCAATCAAGGAAACACTGCATGTTGGTGAAGGGCATATTGAAGAAGGATCAGCCGAGTGGTTCTTGTGGGAGAACAACTCCATTTGGCTCACTAACTTCACACACCATCAGGCTTCCAAGCAGCTCTCAAGGAAACTCAGTTTTCACACTCTATGCTTAGTGCCCTTTGAGGGCATTATCTAGGAATGAACCTGGTAGAGCATCCCACACAAACGAATGCTCCACATGCGGGTTTCACATGCCACCAACTCCACATTCACAGGCAACTTCAGCGCCACAGCCGTTTTCAGATAGCCCTCAATGCAAAGGCTCTAGACGCAAATATTGGTGTGAGAGCTAATTCAATCAAGGAAACACTGCATGTTGGTGAAGGGCATATTGAAGTAGGATCAGCCGAGTGGTTCTTGTGGGAGAACAACTCCATTTGGCTCACTAACTTCACACACCATCAGGCTTCCAAGCAGCTCTCAAGGAAACTCAGTTTTCACACTCTATGCTTAGTGCCCTTTGAGTGCATTATCCAGGAATGAACCTGGTAGAGCATCCCACACAAACGAATGCTCCACATGCGGGTTTCACATGCCACCAACTCCACATTCACAGGCAACTTCAGCGCCACAGCCGTTTTCAGATAGCTCGCAATGCAAAGGCTCTAGACGCAAATATTGGTGTGAGAGCTAATTCAATCAAGGAAACACTGCATGTTGGTGAAGGGCATATTGAAGAAGGATCAGCCGAGTGGTTCTTGTGGGAGAACAACTCCATTTGGCTCACTAACTTCACACACCATCAGGCATCCTAGCAGCTCTCAAGGAAACTCAGTTTTCACACTCTATGCTTAGTGCCCTTTGAATGCATTATCTAGGAATGAACCTGGTAGAGCATCCCACACAAACGAATGCTCCACATGCGGGTTTCACATGCCACCAACTCCACATTCACAGGCAACTTCAGCGCCACAGCCATTTTCAGATAGCCCTCAATGCAAAGGCTCTAGACGCAAATATTGGTGTGAGAGCTAATTCAATCAAGGAAACACTGCATGTTGGTGAAGGGCATATTGAAGAAGGATCAGCCGAGTGGTTCTTGTGGGAGAACAACTCCATTTGGCTCACTAACTTCACACACCATCAGGCTTCCAATCAGCTCTCAAGGAAACTCAGATTTCACACTCTATGCTTAGTGCCCTTTGAGTGCATTATCTAGGAATGAACCTGGTAGAGCATCCCACACAAACGAATGCTCCACATGCGGGTTTCACATGCCACCAACTCCACATTGACAGGCAACTTCAGCGCCACAGCTGTTTTCAGATAGCCCTCAATGCAAAGGCTCTAGACGCAAATATTGGTGTGAGAGCTAATTCAATCAAGGAAACACTGCATGTTGGTGAAGGGCATATTGAAGAAGGATCAGCCGAGTGGTTCTTGTGGGAGAACAACTCCATTTGGCTCACTAACTTCACACACCATCAGGCTTCCAATCAGCTCTCAAGGAAACTCAGTTTTCACACTCTATGCTTAGTGCCCTTTGAGTGCATTATCTAGGAATGAACCTCGTAGAGCATGCCACACAAACGAATGCTCCACATGCGGGTTTCACTTGCCACCAACTCCACATTCACAGGCAACTTCAGCGCCACAGCCGTTTTCAGATAGCCCTCAATGCAAAGGCTCTAGACGCAAATATTGGTGTGAGAGCTAATTCAATCAAGGAAACACTGCATGTTGGTGAAGGGCATATTGAAGAAGGATCAGCCGAGTGGTTCTTGTGGGAGAACAACTCCATTTGGCTCACTAACCTCACACACCATCAGGCTTCCAAGCAGCTCTCAAGGAAACTCAGTTTTCACACTCTCTGCTTACTGCCCTTTGAGTGCCTAGGACTGAAATGAACCTGGAAGAGCATCCCACACAAACGAATGCTCCACATGCGGGTTTCACATGCCACCAACTCCACATTCACAGGCAACTTCAGCGCCACAGCCGTTTTCAGATAGCCCTCAATGCAAAGGCTCTAGACGCAAATATTGGTGTGAGAGCTAATTCAATCAAGGAAACACTGCATGTTGGTGAAGGGCATATTGAAGAAGGATCAGCCGAGTGGTTCTTGTGGGAGAACAACTCCATTTGGCTCACTAACTTCACACACCATCAGGCTTCCAAGCAGCTCTCAAGGAAACTCAGTTTTCACACTCTATGCTTAGTGCCCTTTGAGTGCATTATCTAGGAATGAACCTGGTAGAACATCCGACACAAACGAATGCTCCACATGCGGGTTTCACATGCCACCAACTCCACATTCACAGGCAACCTCAGCTCCACAGCCGTTTTCAGATAGCCCTCAATGCAAAGGCTCTAGACGCAAATATTGGTGTGAGAGCTAATTCAATCAAGGAAACACTGCATGTTGGTGAAGGGCATATTGAAGAAGGATCAGCCGAGTGGTTCTTGTGGGAGAACAACTCCATTTGGCTCACTAACTTCACACACCATCAGGCTTCCAAGCAGCTCTCAACGAAACTCAGTTTTCACACTCTATGCTTAGTGCCCTTTGAGTGCATTATCTAGGAATGAACCTCGTAGAGCATGCCACACAAACGAATGCTCCACATGCGGTTTTCACATGCCACCAACTCCACATTCACAGGCAACTTCAGCGCCACAGCCGTTTTCAGATAGCCCTCAATGCAAAGGCTCTAGACGCAAATATTGGTGTGAGAGCTAATTCAATCAAGGAAACACTGCATGTTGCTGAAGGGCATATTGAAGAAGGATCAGCCGAGTGGTTCTTGTGGGAGAACAACTCCATTTGGCTCACTAACCTCACACACCATCAGGCTTCCAAGCAGCTCTCAAGGAAACTCAGTTTTCACACTCTATGCTTAGTGCCCTTTGAGTGCCTAGGACTGAAATGAACCTGGAAGAGCATCCCACACAAACGAATGCTCCACATGCGGTTTTCACGTGCCACCAACTCCACATTCACAGGCAACTTCAGCGCCACAGCCGTTTTCAGATAGCCCTCAATGCAAAGGCTCTAGACGCAAATATTGGTGTGAGAGCTAATTCAATCAAGGAAACACTGCATGTTGGTGAAGGGCATATTGAAGAAGGATCAGCCGAGTGGTTCTTGTGGGAGAACAACTCCATTTGGCTCACTAACTTCACACACCATCAGGCTTCCAAGCAGCTCTCAAGGAAACTCAGTTTTCACATTCTATGCTTAGTGCCCTTTGAGTGCCTAGGACTGAAATGAACCTGGTAGAGCATCCCACACAAACGAATGCTCCACATGCGGGTTTCACATGCCACCAACTTCACATTCACAGGCAACTTCAGCGCCACAACCGTTTTCAGATAGCCCTCAATGCAAAGGCTCTAGACACAAATATTGGTGTGAGAGCTAATTCAATCAAGGAAACACTGCATGTTGGTGAAGGACATATTGAAGAAGGATCAGCCGAGTGGTTCTTGTGGGAGAACAACTCCGTTTGGCTCACTAACTTCACACACCATCAGGCTTCCAAGCAGCTCTCAAGGAAACTCAGTTTTCACACTCTATGCTTAGTGCCCTTTGAGTGCATTATCTAGGAATGAACCTGGTAGAACATCCCACACAAACGAATGCTCCACATGCGGGTTTCACATGCCACCAACTCCACATTCACAGGCAACTTCAGCACCACAGCCGTTTTCAGATAGCCCTCAATGCAAAGGCTCTAGACGCAAATATTGGTGTGAGAGCTAATTCAATCAAGGAAACACTGCATGTTGGTGAAGGGCATATTGAAGAAGGATCAGCCGAGTGGTTCTTGTGGGAGAACAACTCCATTTGGCTCACTAACTTCACACACCATCAGGCTTCCAAGCAGCTCTCAAGGAAACTCAGTTTTCACACTCTATGCTTAGTGCCCTTTGAGTGCCTAGGACTGAAATGAACCTGGTAGAGCATCCCACACAAACGAATGCTCCACATGCGGGTTTCACATGCCACCAACTCCACATTCACAGGCAACTTCAGCGCCACAGCCGTTTTCAGATAGCCCTCAATGCAAAGGCTCTAGACGCAAATATTGGTGTGAGAGCTAATTCAATCAAGGAAACACTGCATGTTGGTGAAGGGCATATTGAAGAAGGATCAGCCGAGTGGTTCTTGTGGGAGAACAACTCCATTTGGCTCACTAACTTCACACACCATCAGGCTTCCAAGCAGCTCTCAACGAAACTCAGTTTTCACACTCTATGCTTAGTGCCCTTTGAGTGCATTATCTAGGAATGAACCTGGTAGAACATCCCACACAAACGAATGCTCCACATGCGGGTTTCACATGCCACCAACTCCACATTCACAGGCAACTTCAGCGCCACAGCTGTTTTCAGATAGCCCTCAATGCAAAGGCTCTAGACGCAAATATTGGTGTGAGAGCTAATTCAATCAAGGAAACACTGCATGTTGGTGAAGGGCATGTTGAAGAAGGATCAGCCGAGTGGTTCTTGTGGGAGAACAACTCCATTTGGCTCACTAACTTCACACACCATCAGGCTTCCAAGCAGCTCTCAAGGAAACTCAGTTTTCACACTCTATGCTTAGTGCCCTTTGAGTGCATTTTCTAGGAATGAACCTGGTAGAGCATCCCACACAAACGACTGCTCCACATGCGGGTTTCACATGCCACCAACTCCACATTCACAGGCAACTTCAGCGCCACAGCCGTTTTCAGATAGCCCTCAATGCAAACGCTCTAGACGCAAATATTGGTGTGAGAGCTAATTCAATCAAGGAAACACTGCATGTTGCTGAAGGGCATATTGAAGAAGGATCAGCCGAGTGGTTCTTGTGGGAGAACAACTCCATTTGGCTCACTAACTTCACACACCATCAGGCTTCCAAGCAGCTCTCAAGGAAACTCAGTTTTCACACTCTATGCTTAGTGTCCATTGAGTGCATTATCTAGGAATGAACCTGGTAGAACATCCCACACAAACGAATGCTCCACATGCGGGTTTCACATGCCACCAACTCCACATTCACAGGCAACTTCAGCGCCACAGCTGTTTTCAGATAGCCCTCAATGCAAAGGCTCTAGATGCAAATATTGGTGTGAGAGCTAATTCAATCAAGGAAACACTGCATGTTGGTGAAGGACATATTGAAGAAGGATCAGCCGAGTGGTTCTTGTGGGAGAACAACTCCATTTGGCTCACTAACTTCACACACCATCAGGCTTCCAAGCAGCTCTCAAGGAAACTCAGTTTTCACACTCTATGCTTAGTTCCCTTTGAGTACCTAGGACTGAAAGGAAGCTTGGTGAGCATCCCACACAAACGAATGCTCCATATGCGGTTTCACAAGCCACCAACTCCACATTGACAGGCAACTTCAGCGCCACAGCCGTTTTCAGATAGCCCTCAATGCAAAGGCTCTAGATGCAAATATTGGTGTGGGGGACAATTCAATCAAGGAAACACTGCATGTTGGTGAAGGGCATATTGAAGAAGGATCAGCCGAGTGGTTCTTGTGGGCGAACAACTCCATTTGGCTCACTAACTTCACACACCATCAGGCTTCCAAGCAGCTCTCAAGGAAACTCAGTTTTCACACTCTATGCTTAGTGCCCTTTGAGTGCATTATCTAGGAATGAACCTGGTAGAGCATCCCACACAAACGAATGCTCCACATGCGGGTTTCACATGCCACCAACTCCACATTCACAGGCAACCTCAGCGCCACAGCCGTTTTCAGATAGCCCTCAATGCAAAGGCTCTAGACGCAAATATTGGTGTGAGAGCTAATTCAATCAAGGAAACACTGCATGTTGGTGAAGGGCATATTGAAGAAGGATCAGCCGAGTGGTTCTTGTGGGAGAACAACTCCATTTGGCTCACTAACTTCACACACCATCAGGCTTCCAAGCAGCTCTCAAGGAAACTCAGTTTTCACACTCTATGCTTAGTGCCCTTTGAGTGCATTATCTAGGAATGAACCTCGTAGAGCATGCCACACAAACGAATGCTCCACATGCGGGTTTCACATGCCACCAACTCCACATTCACAGGCAACTTCAGCGCCACAGCCGTTTTCAGATAGCCCTCAATGCAAAGGCTCTAGACGCAAATATTGGTGTGAGAGCTAATTCAATCAAGGAAACACTGCATGTTGGTGAAGGGCATATTGAAGAAGGATCAGCCGAGTGGTGCTTGTGGGAGAACAACTCCATTTGGCTCACTAACCTCACACACCATCAGGCTTCCAAGCAGCTCTCAAGGAAACTCAGTTTTCACACTCTCTGCTTACTGCCCTTTGAGTGCCTAGGACTGAAATGAACCTGGAAGAGCATCCCACACAAACGAATGCTCCACATGCGGGTTTCACATGCCACCAACTCCACATTCACAGGCAACTTCAGCGCCACAGCCGTTTTCAGATAGCCCTCAATGCAAAGGCTCTAGACGCAAATATTGGTGTGAGAGCTAATTCAATCAAGGAAACACTGCATGTTGGTGAAGGGCATATTGAAGAAGGATCAGCCGAGTGGTTCTTGTGGGAGAACAACTCCATTTGGCTCACTAACTTCACACACCATCAGGCTTCCAAGCAGCTCTCAAGGAAACTCAGTTTTCACATTCTATGCTTAGTGCCCTTTGAGTGCCTAGGACTGAAATGAACCTGGTAGAGCATCCCACACAAACGAATGCTCCACATGCGTGTTTCACATGCCACCAACTCCACATTCACAGGCAACTTCAGCGCCACAGCCGTTTTCAGATAGCCCTCAACGCAAAGGCTCTAGACGCAAATATTGGTGTGAGAGCTAATTCAATCAAGGAAACACTGCATGTTGGTGAAGGGCATATTGAAGAAGGATCAGCCGAGTGGTTCTTGTGGGAGAACAACTCCATTTGGCTCACTAACTTCACACACCATCAGGCTTCCAAGCAGCTCTCAAGGAAACTCAGTTTTCACACTCTATGCTTAGTGCCCTTTGAGTGCATTATCTAGGAATGAACCTGGTAGAGCATCCGACACAAACGAATGCTCCACATGCGGGTTTCACATGCCACCAACTCCACATTGACAGGCAACTTCAGCGCCACAGCCGTTTTCAGATAGCCCTCAATGCAAAGGCTCTAGACGCAAATATTGGTGTGAGAGCTAATTCAATCAAGGAAACACTGCATGTTGGTGAAGGGCATATTGAAGAAGGATCAGCCGAGTGGTTCTTGTGGGAGAACAACTCCATTTGGCTCACTAACTTCACACACCATCAGGCTTCCAAGCAGCTCTCAAGGAAACTCAGTTTTCACACTCTATGCTTAGTGCCCATTGAGTACCTAGGACTGAAATGAAGCTTGGTGAGCATCCCACACAAACGAATGCTCCACATGCGGTTTCACAAGCCACCAACTCCACATTGACAGGCAACTTCAGCGCCACAGCCGTTTTCAGATAGCCCTCAATGCAAAGGCTCTAGATGCAAATATTGGTGTGGGGGACAATTCAATCAAGGAAACACTGCATGTTGGTGAAGGGCATATTGAAGAAGGATCAGCCGAGTGGTTCTTGTGGGAGAACAACTCCATTTGGCTCACTAACTTCACACACCATCAGGCTTCCAAGCAGCTCTCAAGGAAACTCAGTTTTCACACTCTATGCTTAGTGCCCTTTGAGTGCATTATCTAGGAATGAACCTGGTAGAGCATCCCACACAAACGAATGCTCCACATGCGGGTTTCACATGCCACCAACTCCACATTCACAGGCAACCTCAGCTCCACAGCCGTTTTCAGATAGCCCTCAATGCAAAGGCTCTAGACGCAAATATTGGTGTGAGAGCTAATTCAATCAAGGAAACACTGCATGTTGGTGAAGGGCATATTGAAGAAGGATCAGCCGAGTGGTTCTTATGGGAGAACAACTCCATTTGGCTCACTAACTTCACACACCATCAGGCTTCCAAGCAGCTCTCAAGGAAACTCAGTTTTCACACTCTATGCTTAGTGCCCTTTGAGTGCATTATCTAGGAATGAACCTCGTAGAGCATGCCACACAAACGAATGCTCCACATGCGGTTTTCACATGCCACCAACTCCACATTCACAGGCAACTTCAGCGCCACAGCCGTTTTCAGATAGCCTTCAATGCAAAGGCTCTAGACGCAAATATTGGTGTGAGAGCTAATTCAATCAAGGAAACACTGCATGTTGGTGAAGGGCATATTGAAGAAGGATCAGCCGAGTGGTTCTTGTGGGAGAACAACTCCATTTGGCTCACTAACCTCACACACCATCAGGCTTCCAAGCAGCTCTCAAGGAAACTCAGTTTTCACACTCTCTGCTTACTGCCCTTTGAGTGCCTTGGACTGAAATGAACCTGGAAGAGCATCCCACACAAACGAATGCTCCACATGCGGGTTTCACATGCCACCAACTCCACATTCACAGGCAACTTCAGCGCCACAGCCGTTTTCAGATAGCCCTCAATGCAAAGGCTCTAGACGCAAATATTGGTGTGAGAGCTAATTCAATCAAGGAAACACTGCATGTTGGTGAAGGGCATATTGAAGAAGGATCAGCCGAGTGGTTCTTGTGGGAGAACAACTCCATTTGGCTCACTAACTTCACACACCATCAGGCTTCCAAGCAGCTCTCAAGAAACTCAGTTTTCACACTCTATGCTTAGTGCCATTTGAGTACCTAGGACTGAAATGAACCTGGTAGAGCATCCCACACAAACGAATGCTCCACATGCGCGTTTCACATGCCACCAACTCCACATTCACAGGCAACTTCAGCGCCACAGCCATTTTCAGATAGCCCTCAATGCAAAGGCTCTAGACGCAAATATTGGTGTGAGAGCTAATTCAATCAAGGAAACACTGCATGTTGGTGAAGGACATATTGAAGAAGGATCAGCCGAGTGGTTCTTGTGGGAGAACAACTCCATTTGGCTCACTAACTTCACACACCATCAGGCTTCCAAGCAGCTCTCAAGGAAACTCAGTTTTCACACTCTATGCTTAGTGCCCTTTGAGTGCATTATCTAGGAATGAACCTGGTAGAGCATCCCACACAAACGAATGCTCCACATGCGGGTTTCACATGCCACCAACTCCACATTGACAGGCAACTTCAGCGCCACAGCCGTTTTCAGATAGCCCTCAATGCAAAGGCTCTAGACGCAAATATTGGTGTGAGAGCTAATTCAATCAAGGAAACACTGCATGTTGGTGAAGGGCATATTGAAGAAGGATCAGCCGAGTGGTTCTTGTGGGAGAACAACTCCATTTGGCTCACTAACTTCACACACCATCAGGCTTCCAAGCAGCTCTCAAGGAAACTCAGTTTTCACATTCTATGCTTAGTGCCCTTTGAGTGCCTAGGACTGAAATGAACCTGGTAGAGCATCCCACACAAACGAATGCTCCACATGCGGGTTTCACATGCCACCAACTCCACATTCACAGGCAACTTCAGCGCCACAGCCGTTTTCAGATAGCCCTCAACGCAAAGGCTCTAGACGCAAATATTGGTGTGAGAGCTAATTCAATCAAGGAAACACTGCATGTTGGTGAAGGGCATATTGAAGAAGGATCAGCCGAGTGGTTCTTGTGGGAGAACAACTCCATTTGGCTCACTAACTTCACACACCATCAGGCTTCCAAGCAGCTCTCAAGGAAACTCAGTTTTCACACTCTATGCTTAGTGCCCTTTGAGTGCATTATCTAGGAATGAACCTGGTAGAGCATCCCACACAAACGAATGCTCCACATGCGGGTTTCACATGCCACCAACTCCACATTCTCAGGCAACTTCAGCGCCACAGCCGTTTTCAGATAGCCCTCAATGCAAAGGCTCTAGACGCAAATATTGGTGTGAGAGCTAATTCAATCAAGGAAACACTGCATGTTGGTGAAGGGCATGTTGAAGAAGGATCAGCCGAGTGGTTCTTGTGGGAGAACAACTCCATTTGGCTCACTAACTTCACACAGCATCAGGCTTCCAAGCAGCTCTCAAGGAAACTCAGTTTTCACACTCTATGCTTAGTGCCCTTTGAGTGCATTTTCTAGGAATGAACCTGGTAGAGCATCCCACACAAACGACTGCTCCACATGCGGGTTTCACATGCCACCAACTCCCCATTCACAGGCAACTTCAGCGCCACAGCCGTTTTCAGATAGCCCTCAATGCAAAGGCTCTAGACGCAAATATTGGTGTGAGAGCTAATTCAATCAAGGAAACACTGCATGTTGCTGAAGGGCATATTGAAGAAGGATCAGCCGAGTGGTTCTTGTGGGAGAACAACTCCATTTGGCTCACTAACTTCACACACCATCAGGCTTCCAAGCAGCTCTCAAGGAAACTCAGTTTTCACACTCTATGCTTAGTGTCCATTGAGTGCATTATCTAGGAATGAACCTGGTAGAACATCCCACACAAACGAATGCTCCACATGCGGGTTTCACATGCCACCAACTCCACATTCACAGGCAACTTCAGCGCCACAGCTGTTTTCAGATAGCCCTCAATGCAAAGGCTCTAGATGCAAATATTGGTGTGGGGGATAATTCAATCAAGGAAACACTGCATGTTGGTGAAGGACATATTGAAGAAGGATCAGCCGAGTGGTTCTTGTGGGAGAACAACTCCATTTGGCTCACTAACTTCACACACCATCAGGCTTCCAAGCAGCTCTCAAGGAAACTCAGTTTTCACACTCTATGCTTAGTTCCCTTTGAGTACCTAGGACTGAAAGGAAGCTTGGTGAGCATCCCACACAAACGAATGCTCCATATGCGGTTTCACAAGCCACCAACTCCACATTGACAGGCAACTTCAGCGCCACAGCCGTTTTCAGATAGCCCTCAATGCAAAGGCTCTAGATGCAAATATTGGTGTGGGGGACAATTCAATCAAGGAAACACTGCATGTTGGTGAAGGGCATATTGAAGAAGGATCAGCCGAGTGGTTCTTGTGGGCGAACAACTCCATTTGGCTCACTAACTTCACACACCATCAGGCTTCCAAGCAGCTCTCAAGGAAACTCAGTTTTCACACTCTATGCTTAGTGCCCTTTGAGTGCATTATCTAGGAATGAACCTGGTAGAGCATCCCACACAAACGAATGCTCCACATGCGGGTTTCACATGCCACCAACTCCACATTCACAGGCAACCTCAGCGCCACAGCCGTTTTCAGATAGCCCTCAATGCAAAGGCTCTAGACGCAAATATTGGTGTGAGAGCTAATTCAATCAAGGAAACACTGCATGTTGGTGAAGGGCATATTGAAGAAGGATCAGCCGAGTGGTTCTTGTGGGAGAACAACTCCATTTGGCTCACTAACTTCACACACCATCAGGCTTCCAAGCAGCTCTCAAGGAAACTCAGTTTTCACACTCTATGCTTAGTGCCCTTTGAGTGCATTATCTAGGAATGAACCTCGTAGAGCATGCCACACAAACGAATGCTCCACATGCGGGTTTCACATGCCACCAACTCCACATTCACAGGCAACTTCAGCGCCACAGCCGTTTTCAGATAGCCCTCAATGCAAAGGCTCTAGACGCAAATATTGGTGTGAGAGCTAATTCAATCAAGGAAACACTGCATGTTGGTGAAGGGCATATTGAAGAAGGATCAGCCGAGTGGTGCTTGTGGGAGAACAACTCCATTTGGCTCACTAACTTCACACACCATCAGGCTTCCAAGCAGCTCTCAAGGAAACTCAGTTTTCACACTCTCTGCTTACTGCCCTTTGAGTGCCTAGGACTGAAATGAACCTGGAAGAGCATCCCACACAAACGAATGCTCCACATGCGGGTTTCACATGCCACCAACTCCACATTCACAGGCAACTTCAGCGCCACAGCCGTTTTCAGATAGCCCTCAATGCAAAGGCTCTAGACGCAAATATTGGTGTGAGAGCTAATTCAATCAAGGAAACACTGCATGTTGGTGAAGGGCATATTGAAGAAGGATCAGCCGAGTGGTTCTTGTGGGAGAACAACTCCATTTGGCTCACTAACTTCACACACCATCAGGCTTCCAAGCAGCTCTCAAGGAAACTCAGTTTTCACATTCTATGCTTAGTGCCCTTTGAGTGCCTAGGACTGAAATGAACCTGGTAGAGCATCCCACACAAACGAATGCTCCACATGCGGGTTTCACATGCCACCAACTCCACATTCACAGGCAACTTCAGCGCCACAGCCGTTTTCAGATAGCCCTCAACGCAAAGGCTCTAGACGCAAATATTGGTGTGAGAGCTAATTCAATCAAGGAAACACTGCATGTTGGTGAAGGGCATATTGAAGAAGGATCAGCCGAGTGGTTCTTGTGGGAGAACAACTCCATTTGGCTCACTAACTTCACACACCATCAGGCTTCCAAGCAGCTCTCAAGGAAACTCAGTTTTCACACTCTATGCTTAGTGCCCTTTGAGTGCATTATCTAGGAATGAACCTGGTAGAGCATCCGACACAAACGAATGCTCCACATGCGGGTTTCACATGCCACCAACTCCACATTGACAGGCAACTTCAGCGCCACAGCCGTTTTCAGATAGCCCTCAATGCAAAGGCTCTAGACGCAAATATTGGTGTGAGAGCTAATTCAATCAAGGAAACACTGCATGTTGGTGAAGGGCATATTGAAGAAGGATCAGCCGAGTGGTGCTTGTGGGAGAACAACTCCATTTGGCTCACTAACCTCACACACCATCAGGCTTCCAAGCAGCTCTCAAGGAAACTCAGTTTTCACACTCTCTGCATACTGCCCTTTGAGTGCCTAGGACTGAAATGAACCTGGAAGAGCATCCCACACAAACGAATGCTCCACATGCGGGTTTCACATGCCACCAACTCCACATTCACAGGCAACTTCAGCGCCACAGCCGTTTTCAGATAGCCCTCAATGCAAAGGCTCTAGACGCAAATATTGGTGTGAGAGCTAATTCAATCAAGGAAACACTGCATGTTGGTGAAGGGCATATTGAAGAAGGATCAGCCGAGTGGTTCTTGTGGGAGAACAACTCCATTTGGCTCACTAACTTCACACACCATCAGGCTTCCAAGCAGCTCTCAAGGAAACTCAGTTTTCACATTCTATGCTTAGTGCCCTTTGAGTGTCTAGGACTGAAATGAACCTGGTAGAGCATCCCACACAAACGAATGCTCCACATGCGTGTTTCACATGCCACCAACTCCACATTCACAGGCAACTTCAGCGCCACAGCCGTTTTCAGATAGCCCTCAATGCAAAGGCTCTAGACGCAAATATTGGTGTGAGAGCTAATTCAATCAAGGAAACACTGCATGTTGGTGAAGGGCATATTGAAGAAGGATCAGCCGAGTGGTTCTTGTGGGAGAACAACTCCATTTGGCTCACTAACTTCACACACCATCAGGCTTCCAAGCAGCTCTCAAGGAAACTCAGTTTTCACACTCTATGCTTAGTGCCCTTTGAGTGCATTATCTAGGAATGAACCTGGTAGAGCATCCGACACAAACGAATGCTCCACATGCGGGTTTCACATGCCACCAACTCCACATTGACAGGCAACTTCAGCGCCACAGCCGTTTTCAGATAGCCCTCAATGCAAAGGCTCTAGACGCAAATATTGGTGTGAGAGCTAATTCAATCAAGGAAACACTGCATGTTGGTGAAGGGCATATTGAAGAAGGATCAGCCGAGTGGTGCTTGTGGGAGAACAACTCCATTTGGCTCACTAACCTCACACACCATCAGGCTTCCAAGCAGCTCTCAAGGAAACTCAGTTTTCACACTCTCTGCATACTGCCCTTTGAGTGCCTAGGACTGAAATGAACCTGGAAGAGCATCCCACACAAACGAATGCTCCACATGCGGGTTTCACATGCCACCAACTCCACATTCACAGGCAACTTCAGCGCCACAGCCGTTTTCAGATAGCCCTCAATGCAAAGGCTCTAGACGCAAATATTGGTGTGAGAGCTAATTCAATCAAGGAAACACTGCATGTTGGTGAAGGGCATATTGAAGAAGGATCAGCAGAGTGGTTCTTGTGGGAGAACAACTCCATTTGGCTCACTAACTTCACACACCATCAGGCTTCCAAGCAGCTCTCAAGGAAACTCAGTTTTCACATTCTATGCTTAGTGCCCTTTGAGTGTCTAGGACTGAAATGAACCTGGTAGAGCATCCCACACAAACGAATGCTCCACATGCGTGTTTCACATGCCACCAACTCCACATTCACAGGCAACTTCAGCGCCACAGCCGTTTTCAGATAGCCCTCAATGCAAAGGCTCTAGACGCAAATATTGGTGTGAGAGCTAATTCAATCAAGGAAACACTGCATGTTGGTGAAGGGCATATTGAAGAAGGATCAGCCGAGTGGTTCTTGTGGGAGAACAACTCCATTTGGCTCACTAACTTCACACACCATCAGGCTTCCAAGCAGCTCTCAAGGAAACTCAGTTTTCACACTCTATGCTTAGTGCCCTTTGAGTGCATTATCTAGGAATGAACCTGGTAGAGCATCCGACACAAACGAATGCTCCACATGCGGGTTTCACATGCCACCAACTCCACATTGACAGGCAACTTCAGCGCCACAGCCGTTTTCAGATAGCCCTCAATGCAAAGGCTCTAGACGCAAATATTGGTGTGAGAGCTAATTCAATCAAGGAAACACTGCATGTTGGTGAAGGGCATATTGAAGAAGGATCAGCCGAGTGGTTCTTGTGGGAGAACAACTCCATTTGGCTCACTAACTTCACACACCATCAGGCTTCCAAGCAGCTCTCAAGGAAACTCAGTTTTCACACTCTATGCTTAGTGCCCATTGAGTACCTAGGACTGAAATGAAGCTTGGTGAGCATCCCACACAAACGAATGCTCCACATGCGGTTTCACAAGCCACCAACTCCACATGGACAGGCAACTTCAGCGCCACAGCCGTTTTCAGATAGCCCTCAATGCAAAGGCTCTAGATGCAAATATTGGTGTGGGGGACAATTCAATCAAGGAAACACTGCATGTTGGTGAAGGGCATATTGAAGAAGGATCAGCCGAGTGGTTCTTGTGGGAGAACAACTCCATTTGGCTCACTAACTTCACACACCATCAGGCTTCCAAGCAGCTCTCAAGGAAACTCAGTTTTCACACTCTATGCTTAGTGCCCTTTGAGTGCATTATCTAGGAATGAACCTGGTAGAGCATCCCACACAAACGAATGCTCCACATGCGGGTTTCACATGCCACCAACTCCACATTCACAGGCAACCTCACCTCCACAGCCGTTTTCAGATAGCCCTCAATGCAAAGGCTCTAGACGCAAATATTGGTGTGAGAGCTAATTCAATCAAGGAAACACTGCATGTTGGTGAAGGGCATATTGAAGAAGGATCAGCCGAGTGGTTCTTATGGGAGAACAACTCCATTTGGCTCACTAACTTCACACACCATCAGGCTTCCAAGCAGCTCTCAAGGAAACTCAGTTTTCACACTCTATGCTTAGTGCCCTTTGAGTGCATTATCTAGGAATGAACCTCGTAGAGCATGCCACACAAACGAATGCTCCACATGCGGTTTTCACATGCCACCAACTCCACATTCACAGGCAACTTCAGCGCCACAGCCGTTTTCAGATAGCCTTCAATGCAAAGGCTCTAGACGCAAATATTGGTGTGAGAGCTAATTCAATCAAGGAAACACTGCATGTTGGTGAAGGGCATATTGAAGAAGGATCAGCCGAGTGGTTCTTGTGGGAGAACAACTCCATTTGGCTCACTAACCTCACACACCATCAGGCTTCCAAGCAGCTCTCAAGGAAACTCAGTTTTCACACTCTCTGCTTACTGCCCTTTGAGTGCCTAGGACTGAAATGAACCTGGAAGAGCATCCCACACAAACGAATGCTCCACATGCGGGTTTCACATGCCACCAACTCCACATTCACAGGCAACTTCAGCGCCACAGCCGTTTTCAGATAGCCCTCAATGCAAAGGCTCTAGACGCAAATATTGGTGTGAGAGCTAATTCAATCAAGGAAACACTGCATGTTGGTGAAGGGCATATTGAAGAAGGATCAGCCGAGTGGTTCTTGTGGGAGAACAACTCCATTTGGCTCACTAACTTCACACACCATCAGGCTTCCAAGCAGCTCTCAAGGAAACTCAGTTTTCACACTCTATGCTTAGTGCCATTTGAGTACCTAGGACTGAAATGAACCTGGTAGAGCATCCCACACAAACGAATGCTCCACATGCGGGTTTCACATGCCACCAACTCCACATTCACAGGCAACTTCAGCGCCACAGCCGTTTTCAGATAGCCCTCAATGCAAAGGCTCTAGACGCAAATATTGGTGTGAGAGCTAATTCAATCAAGGAAACACTGCATGTTGGTGAAGGACATATTGAAGAAGGATCAGCCGAGTGGTTCTTGTGGGAGAACAACTCCATTTGGCTCACTAACTTCACACACCATCAGGCTTCCAAGCAGCTCTCAAGGAAACTCAGTTTTCACACTCTATGCTTAGTGCCCTTTGAGTGCATTATCTAGGAATGAACCTGGTAGAGCATCCCACACAAACGAATGCTCCACATGCGGGTTTCACATGCCACCAACTCCACATTCACAGGCAACTTCAGCGCCACAGCCGTTTTCAGATAGCCCTCAATGCAAAGGCTCTAGACGCAAATATTGGTGTGAGAGCTAATTCAATCAAGGAAACACTGCATGTTGGTGAAGGGCATATTGAAGAAGGATCAGCCGAGTGGTTCTTGTGGGAGAACAACTCCATTTGGCTCACTAACTTCACACACCATCAGGCTTCCAAGCAGCTCTCAAGGAAACTCAGTTTTCACATTCTATGCTTAGTGCCCTTTGAGTGCCTAGGACTGAAATGAACCTGGTAGAGCATCCCACACAAACGAATGCTCCACATGCGGGTTTCACATGCCACCAACTCCACATTCACAGGCAACTTCAGCGCCACAGCCGTTTTCAGATAGCCCTCAATGCAAAGGCTCTAGACGCAAATATTGGTGTGAGAGCTAATTCAATCAAGGAAACACTGCATGTTGGTGAAGGGCATATTGAAGAAGGATCAGCCGAGTGGTTCTTGTGGGAGAACAACTCCATTTGGCTCACTAACTTCACACACCATCAGGCTTCCAAGCAGCTCTCAAGGAAACTCAGTTTTCACACTCTATGCTTAGTGCCCTTTGAGTGCATTATCTAGGAATGAACCTGGTAGAGCATCCCACACAAACGAATGCTCCACATGCGTGTTTCACATGCCACCAACTCCACATTCACAGGCAACTTCAGCGCCACAGCCGTTTTCAGATAGCCCTCAACGCAAAGGCTCTAGACGCAAATATTGGTGTGAGAGCTAATTCAATCAAGGAAACACTGCATGTTGGTGAAGGGCATATTGAAGAAGGATCAGCCGAGTGGTTCTTGTGGGAGAACAACTCCATTTGGCTCACTAACTTCACACACCATCAGGCTTCCAAGCAGCTCTCAAGGAAACTCAGTTTTCACACTCTATGCTTAGTGCCCTTTGAGTGCATTATCTAGGAATGAACCTGGTAGAGCATCCCACACAAACGAATGCTCCACATGCGGGTTTCACATGCCACCAACTCCACATTGACAGGCAACTTCAGCGCCACAGCCGTTTTCAGATAGCCCTCAATGCAAAGGCTCTAGACGCAAATATTGGTGTGAGAGCTAATTCAATCAAGGAAACACTGCATGTTGGTGAAGGGCATATTGAAGAAGGATCAGCCGAGTGGTTCTTGTGGGAGAACAACTCCATTTGGCTCACTAACTTCACACACCATCAGGCTTCCAAGCAGCTCTCAAGGAAACTCAGTTTTCACACTCTATGCTTAGTGCCCATTGAGTACCTAGGACTGAAATGAAGCTTGGTGAGCATCCCACACAAACGAATGCTCCACATGCGGTTTCACAAGCCACCAACTCCACATTGACAGGCAACTTCAGCGCCACAGCCGTTTTCAGATAGCCCTCAATGCAAAGGCTCTAGATGCAAATATTGGTGTGGGGGACAATTCAATCAAGGAAACACTGCATGTTGGTGAAGGGCATATTGAAGAAGGATCAGCCGAGTGGTTCTTGTGGGAGAACAACTCCATTTGGCTCACTAACTTCACACACCATCAGGCTTCCAAGCAGCTCTCAAGGAAACTCAGTTTTCACACTCTATGCTTAGTGCCCTTTGAGTGCATTATCTAGGAATGAACCTGGTAGAGCATCCCACACAAACGAATGCTCCACATGCGGGTTTCACATGCCACCAACTCCACATTCACAGGCAACTTCAGCGCCACAGCCATTTTCAGATAGCCCTCAATGCAAAGGCTCTAGACGCAAATATTGGTGTGAGAGCTAATTCAATCAAGGAAACACTGCATGTTGGTGAAGGACATATTGAAGAAGGATCAGCCGAGTGGTTCTTGTGGGAGAACAACTCCATTTGGCTCACTAACTTCACACACCATCAGGCTTCCAAGCAGCTCTCAAGGAAACTCAGTTTTCACACTCTATGCTTAGTGCCCTTTGAGTGCCTAGGACTGAAATGAACCTGGTAGAGCATCCCACACAAACGAATGCTCCACATGCGGGTTTCACATGCCACCAACTCCACATTCACAGGCAACTTCAGCGCCACAGCCGTTTTCAGATAGCCCTGAACGCAAAGGCTCTAGACGCAAATATTGGTGTGAGAGCTAATTCAATCAAGGAAACACTGCATGTTGGTGAAGGGCATATTGAAGAAGGATCAGCCGAGTGGTTCTTGTGGGAGAACAACTCCATTTGGCTCACTAACTTCACACACCATCAGGCTTCCAAGCAGCTCTCAAGGAAACTCAGTTTTCACACTCTATGCTTAGTGCCCTTTGAGTGCATTATCTAGGAATGAACCTGGTAGAGCATCCCACACAAACGAATGCTCCACATGCGTGTTTCACATGCCACCAACTCCACATTCACAGGCAACTTCAGCGCCACAGCCGTTTTCAGATAGCCCTCAACGCAAAGGCTCTAGACGCAAATATTGGTGTGAGAGCTAATTCAATCAAGGAAACACTGCATGTTGGTGAAGGGCATATTGAAGAAGGATCAGCCGAGTGGTTCTTGTGGGAGAACAACTCCATTTGGCTCACTAACTTCACACACCATCAGGCTTCCAAGCAGCTCTCAAGGAAACTCAGTTTTCACACTCTATGCTTAGTGCCCTTTGAGTGCATTATCTAGGAATGAACCTGGTAGAGCATCCGACACAAACGAATGCTCCACATGCGGGTTTCACATGCCACCAACTCCACATTGACAGGCAACTTCAGCGCCACAGCCGTTTTCAGATAGCCCTCAATGCAAAGGCTCTAGACGCAAATATTGGTGTGAGAGCTAATTCAATCAAGGAAACACTGCATGTTGGTGAAGGGCATATTGAAGAAGGATCAGCCGAGTGGTTCTTGTGGGAGAACAACTCCATTTGGCTCACTAACTTCACACACCATCAGGCTTCCAAGCAGCTCTCAAGGAAACTCAGTTTTCACACTCTATGCTTAGTGCCCTTTGAGTGCATTATCTAGGAATGAACCTGGTAGAGCATCCCACACAAACGAATGCTCCACATGCGGGTTTCACATGCCACCAACTCCACATTCACAGGCAACTTCAGCGCCACAGCCGTTTTCAGATAGCCCTCAATGCAAAGGCTCTAGACGCAAATATTGGTGTGAGAGCTAATTCAATCAAGGAAACACTGCATGTTGGTGAAGGGCATATTGAAGAAGGATCAGCCGAGTGGTTCTTGTGGGAGAACAACTCCATTTGGCTCACTAACTTCACACACCATCAGGCTTCCAAGCAGCTCTCAAGGAATCTCAGTTTTCACATTCTATGCTTAGTGCCCTTTGAGTGCCTAGGACTGAAATGAACCTGGTAGAGCATCCCACACAAACGAATGCTCCACATGCGGGTTTCACATGCCACCAACTCCACATTCACAGGCAACTTCAGCGCCACAGCCGTTTTCAGATAGCCCTCAACGCAAAGGCTCTAGACGCAAATATTGGTGTGAGAGCTAATTCAATCAAGGAAACACTGCATGTTGGTGAAGGGCATATTGAAGAAGGATCAGCCGAGTGGTTCTTGTGGGAGAACAACTCCATTTGGCTCACTAACTTCACACACCATCAGGCTTCCAAGCAGCTCTCAAGGAAACTCAGTTTTCACACTCTATGCTTAGTGCCCTTTGAGTGCATTATCTAGGAATGAACCTGGTAGAGCATCCGACACAAACGAATGCTCCACATGCGGGTTTCACATGCCACCAACTCCACATTCACAGGCAACTTCAGCGCCACAGCCATTTTCAGATAGCCCTCAATGCAAAGGCTCTAGACGCAAATATTGGTGTGAGAGCTAATTCAATCAAAGAAACACTGCATGTTGGTGAAGGGCATATTGAAGAAGGATCAGACGAGTGGTTCTTGTGGGAGAACAACTCCATTTGGCTCACTAACTTCACACACCTTCAGGCTTCCAAGCAGCTCTCAAGGAAACTCAGTTTTCACACTCTATGCTTAGTGCCCTTTGAGTACCTAGGACTGAAATGAAGCTTGGTGAGCATGCCACACAAACGAATGCTCCACATGCGGTTTTCACATGCCACCAACTCCACATTCACAGGCAACTTCAGCGCCACAGCCGTTTTCAGATAGCCCTCAATGCAAAGGCTCTAGACGCAAATATTGGTGTGAGAGCTAATTCAATCAAGGAAACACTGCATGTTGGTGAAGGGCATATTAAAGAAGGATCAGCCGAGTGGTTCTTGTGGGAGAACAACTCCATTTGGCTCACTAACCTCACACACCATCAGGCTTCCAAGCAGCTCTCAAGGAAACTCAGTTTTCACACTCTATGCTTAGTGCCCTTTGAGTGCCTAGGACTGAAATGAACCTGGAAGAGCATCCCACACAAACGAATGCTCCACATGCGGGTTTCACATGCCACCAACTCCACATTCACAGGCAACTTCAGCGCCACAGCCGTTTTCAGATAGCCCTCAATGCAAAGGCTCTAGACGCAAATATTGGTGTGAGAGCTAATTCAATCAAGGAAACACTGCATGTTGGTGAAGGGCATATTGAAGAAGGATCAGCCGAGTGGTTCTTGTGGGAGAACAACTCCATTTGGCTCACTAACCTCACACACCATCAGGCTTCCAAGCAGCTCTCAAGGAAACTCAGTTTTCACACTCTATGCTTAGTGCCCTTTGAGTGCCTAGGACTGAAATGAACCTGGTAGAGCATCCCACACAAACGAATGCTCCACATGCGGGTTTCACATGCCACCAACTCCACATTCACAGGCAACTTCAGCGCCACAGCCGTTTTCAGATAGCCCTCAACGCAAAGGCTCTAGACGCAAATATTGGTGTGAGAGCTAATTCAATCAAGGAAACACTGCATGTTGGTGGAGGGCATATTGAAGAAGGATCAGCCGAGTGGTTCTTGTGGGAGAACAACTCCATTTGGCTCACTAACTTCACACACCATCAGGCTTCCAAGCAGCTCTCAAGGAAACTCAGTTTTCACACTCTATGCTTAGTGCCCTTTGAGTACCTAGGACTGAAATGAACCTGGTAGAGCATCCCACACAAACGAATGCCCCACATGCGGGTTTCACATGCCACCAACTCCACATTCACAGGCAACTTCAGCGCCACAGCCGTTTTCAGATAGCCCTCAATGCAAAGGCTCTAGACGCAAATATTGGTGTGAGAGCTAATTCAATCAAGGAAACACTGCATGTTGGTGAAGGACATATTGAAGAAGGATCAGCCGAGTGGTGCTTGTGGGAGAACAACTCCATTTGGCTCACTAACTTCACACACCATCAGGCTTCCAAGCAGCTCTCAAGGAAACTCAGTTTTCACACTCTATTCTTAGTGCCCTTTGAGTTCCCAGGACTGAAATGAAGCTTGGTGAGCATCCCACACAAACAAATGCTCCACATGCGGTTTTCACATGCCACCAACTCCACATTCACAGGCAACTTCAGCGCCACAGCCGTTTTCAGATAGCCCTCAATGCAAAGGCTCTAGACGCAAATATTGGTGTGAGAGCTAATTCAATCAAGGAAACACTGCATGTTGGTGAAGGGCATATTGAAGAAGGATCAGCCGAGTGGTTCTTGTGGGAGAACAACTCCATTTGGCTCACTAACTTCACACACCATCAGGCTTCCAAGCAGCTCTCAAGGAAACTCAGTTTTCACACTCTATGCTTAGTGCCCTTTGAGTGCATTATCTAGGAATGAACCTGGTAGAGCATCCGACACAAACGAATGCTCCACATGCGGGTTTCACATGCCACCAACTCCACATTGACAGGCAACTTCAGCGCCACAGCCGTTTTCAGATAGCCCTCAATGCAAAGGCTCTAGACGCAAATATTGGTGTGAGAGCTAATTCAATCAAGGAAACACTGCATGTTGGTGAAGGGCATATTGAAGAAGGATCAGCCGAGTGGTTCTTGTGGGAGAACAACTCCATTTGGCTCACTAACTTCACACACCATCAGGCTTCCAAGCAGCTCTCAAGGAAACTCAGTTTTCACACTCTATGCTTAGTGCCATTTGAGTACCTAGGACTGAAATGAACCTGGTAGAGCATCCCACACAAACGAATGCTCCACATGCGGGTTTCACATGCCACCAACTCCACATTCACAGGCAACTTCAGCGCCACAGCCATTTTCAGATAGCCCTCAATGCAAAGGCTCTAGACGCAAATATTGGTGTGAGAGCTAATTCAATCAAGGAAACACTGCATGTTGGTGAAGGACATATTGAAGAAGGATCAGCCGAGTGGTTCTTGTGGGAGAACAACTCCATTTGGCTCACTAACTTCACACACCATCAGGCTTCCAAGCAGCTCTCAAGGAAACTCAGTTTTCACACTCTATGCTTAGTGCCCTTTGAGTGCATTATCTAGGAATGAACCTGGTAGAGCATCCGACACAAACGAATGCTCCACATGCGGGTTTCACATGCCACCAACTCCACATTCACAGGCAACTTCAGCGCCACAGCCGTTTTCAGATAGCCCTCAATGCAAAGGCTCTAGACGCAAATATTGGTGTGAGAGCTAATTCAATCAAGGAAACACTGCATGTTGGTGAAGGGCATATTGAAGAAGGATCAGCCGAGTGGTTCTTGTGGGAGAACAACTCCATTTGGCTCACTAACTTCACACACCATCAGGCTTCCAAGCAGCTCTCAAGGAAACTCAGTTTTCACATTCTATGCTTAGTGCCCTTTGAGTGCCTAGGACTGAAATGAACCTGGTACAGCATCCCACACAAACGAATGCTCCACATGCGGGTTTCACATGCCACCAACTCCACATTCACAGGCATCTTCAGCGCCACAGCCGTTTTCAGATAGCCCTCAACGCAAAGGCTCTAGACGCAAATATTGGTGTGTGAGCTAATTCAATCAAGGAAACACTGCATGTTGGTGAAGGGCATATTGAAGAAGGATCAGCCGAGTGGTTCTTGTGGGAGAACAACTCCATTTGGCTCACTAACTTCACACACCATCAGGCTTCCAAGCAGCTCTCAAGGAAACTCAGTTTTCACACTCTATGCTTAGTGCCCTTTGAGTGCATTATCTAGGAATGAACCTGGTAGAGCATCCCACACAAACGAATGCTCCACATGCGGGTTTCACATGCCACCAACTCCACATTCACAGGCAACTTCAGCGCCACAGCCGTTTTCAGATAGCCCTCAATGCAAAGGCTCTAGACGCAAATATTGGTGTGAGAGCTAATTCAATCAAGGAAACACTGCATGTTGGTGAAGGGCATATTGAAGAAGGATCAGCCGAGTGGTTCTTGTGGGAGAACAACTCCATTTGGCTCACTAACTTCACACACCATCAGGCTTCCAAGCAGCTCTCAAGGAAACTCAGTTTTCACACTCTATGCTTAGTGCCCTTTGAGTACCTAGGACTGAAATGAAGCTTGGTGAGCATCCCACACAAACGAATGCTCCACATGCGGTTTTCACATGCCACCAACTCCACATTCACAGGCAACTTCAGCGCCACAGCCGTTTTCAGATAGCCCTCAATGCAAAGGCTCTAGACGCAAATATTGGTGTGAGAGCTAATTCAATCAAGGAAATACTGCATGTTGGTGAAGGGCATATTGAAGAAGGATCAGCCGAGTGGTTCTTGTGGGAGAACAACTCCATTTGGCTCACTAACCTCACACACCATCAGGCTTCCAAGCAGCTCTCAAGGAAACTCAGTTTTCACACTCTATGCTTAGTGCCCTTTGAGTGCCTAGGACTGAAATGAACCTGGAAGAGCATCCCACACAAACGAATGCTCCACATGCGGGTTTCACATGCCACCAACTCCACATTCACAGGCAACTTCAGCGCCACAGCCGTTTTCAGATAGCCCTCAATGCAAAGGCTCTAGACGCAAATATTGGTGTGAGAGCTAATTCAATCAAGGAAACACTGCATGTTGGTGAAGGGCATATTGAAGAAGGATCAGCCGAGTGGTTCTTGTGGGAGAACAACTCCATTTGGCTCACTAACTTCACACACCATCAGGCTTCCAAGCAGCTCTCAAGGAATCTCAGTTTTCACATTCTATGCTTAGTGCCCTTTGAGTGCCTAGGACTGAAATGAACCTGGTAGAGCATCCCACACAAACGAATGCTCCACATGCGGGTTTCACATGCCACCAACTCCACATTCACAGGCAACTTCAGCGCCACAGCCGTTTTCAGATAGCCCTCAACGCAAAGGCTCTAGACGCAAATATTGGTGTGAGAGCTAATTCAATCAAGGAAACACTGCATGTTGGTGAAGGGCATATTGAAGAAGGATCAGCCGAGTGGTTCTTGTGGGAGAACAACTCCATTTGGCTCACTAACTTCACACACCATCAGGCTTCCAAGCAGCTCTCAAGGAAACTCAGTTTTCACACTCTATGCTTAGTGCCCTTTGAGTGCATTATCTAGGAATGAACCTGGTAGAGCATCCCACACAAACGAATGCTCCACATGCGGGTTTCACATGCCACCAACTCCACATTCACAGGCAACTTCAGCGCCACAGCCATTTTCAGATAGCCCTCAATGCAAAGGCTCTAGACGCAAATATTGGTGTGAGAGCTAATTCAATCAAAGAAACACTGCATGTTGGTGAAGGGCATATTGAAGAAGGATCAGCCGAGTGGTTCTTGTGGGAGAACAACTCCATTTGGCTCACTAACTTCACACACCTTCAGGCTTCCAAGCAGCTCTCAAGGAAACTCAGTTTTCACACTCTATGCTTAGTGCCCTTTGAGTACCTAGGACTGAAATGAAGCTTGGTGAGCATGCCACACAAACGAATGCTCCACATGCGGGTTTTCACATGCCACCAACTCCACATTCACAGGCAACTTCAGCGCCACAGCCGTTTTCAGATAGCCCTCAATGCAAAGGCTCTAGACGCAAATATTGGTGTGAGAGCTAATTCAATCAAGGAAACACTGCATGTTGGTGAAGGGCATATTGAAGAAGGATCAGCCGAGTGGTTCTTGTGGGAGAACAACTCCATTTGGCTCACTAACCTCACACACCATCAGGCTTCCAAGCAGCTCTCAAGGAAACTCAGTTTTCACACTCTATGCTTAGTGCCCTTTGAGTGCCTAGGACTGAAATGAACCTGGAAGAGCATCCCACACAAACGAATGCTCCACATGCGGGTTTCACATGCCACCAACTCCACATTCACAGGCAACTTCAGCGCCACAGCCGTTTTCAGATAGCCCTCAATGCAAAGGCTCTAGACGCAAATATTGGTGTGAGAGCTAATTCAATCAAGGAAACACTGCATGTTGGTGAAGGGCATATTGAAGAAGGATCAGCCGAGTGGTTCTTGTGGGAGAACAACTCCATTTGGCTCACTAACCTCACACACCATCAGGCTTCCAAGCAGTTCTCAAGGAAACTCAGTTTTCACACTCTATGCTTAGTGCCCTTTGAGTGCCTAGGACTGAAATGAACCTGGTAGAGCATCCCACACAAACGAATGCTCCACATGCGGGTTTCACATGCCACCAACTCCACATTCACAGGCAACTTCAGCGCCACAGCCGTTTTCAGATAGCCCTCAACGCAAAGGCTCTAGACGCAAATATTGGTGTGAGAGCTAATTCAATCAAGGAAACACTGCATGTTGGTGAAGGGCATATTGAAGAAGGATCAGCCGAGTGGTTCTTGTGGGAGAACAACTCCATTTGGCTCACTAACTTCACACACCATCAGGCTTCCAAGCAGCTCTCAAGGAAACTCAGTTTTCACACTCTATGCTTAGTGCCCTTTGAGTACCTAGGACTGAAATGAACCTGGTAGAGCATCCCACACAAACGAATGCTCCACATGCGGGTTTCACATGCCACCAACTCCACATTCACAGGCAACTTCAGCGCCACAGCCGTTTTCAGATAGCCCTCAATGCAAAGGCTCTAGACGCAAATATTGGGTGTGAGAGCTAATTCAATCAAGGAAACACTGCATGTTGGTGAAGGACATATTGAAGAAGGATCAGCCGAGTGGTGCTTGTGGGAGAACAACTCCATTTGGCTCACTAACTTCACACACCATCAGGCTTCCAAGCAGCTCTCAAGGAAACTCAGTTTTCACACTCTATGCTTAGTGCCCTTTGAGTGCATTATCTAGGAATGAACCTGGTAGAGCATCCCACACAAACGAATGCTCCACATGCGGGTTTCACATGCCACCAACTCCACATTCACAGGCAACTTCAGCGCCACAGCCGTTTTCAGATAGCCCTCAATGCAAAGGCTCTAGACGCAAATATTGGTGTGAGAGCTAATTCAATCAAGGAAACACTGCATGTTGGTGAAGGGCATATTGAAGAAGGATCAGCCGAGTGGTTCTTGTGGGAGAACAACTCCATTTGGCTCACTAACTTCACACACCATCAGGCTTCCAAGCAGCTCTCAAGGAAACTCAGTTTTCACACTCTATGCTTAGTGCCCTTTGAGTACCTAGGACTGAAATGAAGCTTGGTGAGCATCCCACACAAACGAATGCTCCACATGCGGGTTTCACATGCCACCAACTCCACATTCACAGGCAACTTCAGCGCCACAGCCGTTTTCAGATAGCCCTCAATGCAAAGGCTCTAGACGCAAATATTGGTGTGAGAGCTAATTCAATCAAGGAAACACTGCATGTTGGTGAAGGGCATATTGAAGAAGGATCAGCCGAGTGGTTCTTGTGGGAGAACAACTCCATTTGGCTCACTAACTTCACACACCATCAGGCTTCCAAGCAGCTCTCAAGGAAACTCAGTTTTCACACTCTATGCTTAGTGCCCTTTGAGTGCATTATCTAGGAATGAACCTGGTAGAGCATCCCACACAAACGAATGCTCCACATGCGGGTTTCACATGCCACCAACTCCACATTCACAGGCAACTTCAGCGCCACAGCCGTTTTCAGATAGCCCTCAATGCAAAGGCTCTAGACGCAAATATTGGTGTGAGAGCTAATTCAATCAAGGAAACACTGCATGTTGGTGAAGGGCATATTGAAGAAGGATCAGCCGAGTGGTTCTTGTGGGAGAACAACTCCATTTGGCTCACTAACTTCACACACCATCAGGCTTCCAAGCAGCTCTCAAGGAAACTCAGTTTTCACACTCTATGCTTAGTGCCATTTGAGTACCTAGGACTGAAATGAACCTGGTAGAGCATCCCACACAAACGAATGCTCCACATGCGGGTTTCACATGCCACCAACTCCACATTCACAGGCAACTTCAGCGCCACAGCCATTTTCAGATAGCCCTCAATGCAAAGGCTCTAGACGCAAATATTGGTGTGAGAGCTAATTCAATCAAGGAAACACTGCATGTTGGTGAAGGACATATTGAAGAAGGATCAGCCGAGTGGTTCTTGTGGGAGAACAACTCCATTTGGCTCACTAACTTCACACACCATCAGGCTTCCAAGCATCTCTCAAGGAAACTCAGTTTTCACACTCTATGCTTAGTGCCCTTTGAGTGCATTATCTAGGAATGAACCTGGTAGAGCATCCCACACAAACGAATGCTCCACATGCGGGTTTCACATGCCACCAACTCCACATTCACAGGCAACTTCAGCGCCACAGCCGTTTTCAGATAGCCCTCAATGCAAAGGCTCTAGACGCAAATATTGGTGTGAGAGCTAATTCAATCAAGGAAACACTGCATGTTGGTGAAGGGCATATTGAAGAAGGATCAGCCGAGTGGTTCTTGTGGGAGAACAACTCCATTTGGCTCACTAACTTCACACACCATCAGGCTTCCAAGCAGCTCTCAAGGAAACTCAGTTTTCACATTCTATGCTTAGTGCCCTTTGAGTGCCTAGGACTGAAATGAACCTGGTAGAGCATCCCACACAAACGAATGCTCCACATGCGGGTTTCACATGCCACCAACTCCACATTCACAGGCATCTTCAGCGCCACAGCCGTTTTCAGATAGCCCTCAACGCAAAGGCTCTTGACGCAAATATTGGTGTGTGAGCTAATTCAATCAAGGAAACACTGCATGTTGGTGAAGGGCATATTGAAGAAGGATCAGCCGAGTGGTTCTTGTGGGAGAACAACTCCATTTGGCTCACTAACTTCACACACCATCAGGCTTCCAAGCAGCTCTCAAGGAAACTCAGTTTTCACACTCTATGCTTAGTGCCCTTTGAGTGCATTATCTAGGAATGAACCTGGTAGAGCATCCCACACAAACGAATGCTCCACATGCGGGTTTCACATGCCACCAACTCCACATTCACAGGCAACTTCAGCGCCACAGCCGTTTTCAGATAGCCCTCAATGCAAAGGCTCTAGACGCAAATATTGGTGTGAGAGCTAATTCAATCAAGGAAACACTGCATGTTGGTGAAGGGCATATTGAAGAAGGATCAGCCGAGTGGTTCTTGTGGGAGAACAACTCCATTTGGCTCACTAACTTCACACACCATCAGGCTTCCAAGCAGCTCTCAAGGAAACTCAGTTTTCACACTCTATGCTTAGTGCCCTTTGAGTACCTAGGACTGAAATGAAGCTTGGTGAGCATCCCACACAAACGAATGCTCCACATGCGGTTTTCACATGCCACCAACTCCACATTCACAGGCAACTTCAGCGCCACAGCCGTTTTCAGATAGCCCTCAATGCAAAGGCTCTAGACGCAAATATTGGTGTGAGAGCTAATTCAATCAAGGAAATACTGCATGTTGGTGAAGGGCATATTGAAGAAGGATCAGCCGAGTGGTTCTTGTGGGAGAACAACTCCATTTGGCTCACTAACCTCACACACCATCAGGCTTCCAAGCAGCTCTCAAGGAAACTCAGTTTTCACACTCTATGCTTAGTGCCCTTTGAGTGCCTAGGACTGAAATGAACCTGGAAGAGCATCCCACACAAACGAATGCTCCACATGCGGGTTTCACATGCCACCAACTCCACATTCACAGGCAACTTCAGCGCCACAGCCGTTTTCAGATAGCCCTCAATGCAAAGGCTCTAGACGCAAATATTGGTGTGAGAGCTAATTCAATCAAGGAAACACTGCATGTTGGTGAAGGGCATATTGAAGAAGGATCAGCCGAGTGGTTCTTGTGGGAGAACAACTCCATTTGGCTCACTAACTTCACACACCATCAGGCTTCCAAGCAGCTCTCAAGGAAACTCAGTTTTCACACTCTATGCTTAGTGCCCTTTGAGTACCTAGGACTGAAATGAAGCTTGGTGAGCATCCCACACAAACGAATGCTCCACATGCTGTTTTCACATGCCACCAACTCCACATTCACAGGCAACTTCAGCGCCACAGCCGTTTTCAGATAGCCCTCAATGCAAAGGCTCTAGACGCAAATATTGGTGTGAGAGCTAATTCAATCAAGGAAATACTGCATGTTGGTGAAGGGCATATTGAAGAAGGATCAGCCGAGTGGTTCTTGTGGGAGAACAACTCCATTTGGCTCACTAACCTGCACACACCATCAGGCTTCCAAGCAGCTCTCAAGGAAACTCAGTTTTCACACTCTATGCTTAGTGCCCTTTGAGTGCCTAGGACTGAAATGAACCTGGAAGAGCATCCCACACAAACGAATGCTCCACATGCGGGTTTCACATGCCACCAACTCCACATTCACAGGCAACTTCAGCGCCACAGCCGTTTTCAGATAGCCCTCAATGCAAAGGCTCTAGACGCAAATATTGGTGTGAGAGCTAATTCAATCAAGGAAACACTGCATGTTGGTGAAGGGCATATTGAAGAAGGATCAGCCGAGTGGTTCTTGTGGGAGAACAACTCCATTTGGCTCACTAACCTCACACACCATCAGGCTTCCAAGCAGCTCTCAAGGAAACTCAGTTTTCACACTCTCTGCTTACTGCCCTTTGAGTGCCTAGGACTGAAATGAACCTGGTAGAGCATCCCACACAAACGAATGCTCCACATGCGGGTTTCACATGCCACCAACTCCACATTCACAGGCAACTTCAGCGCCACAGCCGTTTTCAGATAGCCCTCAACGCAAAGGCTCTAGACGCAAATATTGGTGTGAGAGCTAATTCAATCAAGGAAACACTGCATGTTGGTGAAGGGCATATTGAAGAAGGATCAGCCGAGTGGTTCTTGTGGGAGAACAACTCCATTTGGCTCACTAACTTCACACACCATCAGGCTTCCAAGCATCTCTCAAGGAAACTCAGTTTTCACACTCTATGCTTAGTGCCCTTTGAGTACCTAGGACTGAAATGAACCTGGTAGAGCATCCCACACAAACGAATGCTCCACATGCGGGTTTCACATGCCACCAACTCCACATTCACAGGCAACTTCAGCGCCATAGCTGTTTTCAGATAGCCCTCAATGCAAAGGCTCTAGACGCAAATATTGGTGTGAGAGCTAATTCAATCAAGGAAACACTGCATGTTGGTGAAGGACATATTGAAGAAGGATCAGCCGAGTGGTTCTTGTGGGAGAACAACTCCATTTGGCTCACTAACTTCACACACCATCAGGCTTCCAAGCAGCTCTCAAGGAAACTCAGTTTTCACACTCTATGCTTAGTGCCCTTTGAGTGCATTATCTAGGAATGAACCTGGTAGAGCATCCCACACAAACGAATGCTCCACATGCGGGTTTCACATGCCACCAACTCCACATTGACAGGCAACTTCAGCGCCACAGCCGTTTTCAGATAGCCCTCAATGCAAAGGCTCTAGACGCAAATATTGGTGTGAGAGCTAATTCAATCAAGGAAACACTGCATGTTGGTGAAGGGCATATTGAAGAAGGATCAGCCGAGTGGTTCTTGTGGGAGAACAACTCCATTTGGCTCACTAACTTCACACACCATCAGGCTTCCAAGCAGCTCTCAAGGAAACTCAGTTTTCACACTCTATGCTTAGTGCCCTTTGAGTACCTAGGACTGAAATGAAGCTTGGTGAGCATCCCACACAAACGAATGCTCCACATGCGGGTTTCACATGCCACCAACTCCACATTCACAGGCAACTTCAGCGCCACAGCCGTTTTCAGATAGCCCTCAATGCAAAGGCTCTAGACGCAAATATTGGTGTGAGAGCTAATTCAATCAAGGAAACACTGCATGTTGGTGAAGGGCATATCGAAGAAGGATCAGCCGAGTGGTTCTTGTGGGAGAACAACTCCATTTGGCTCACTAACTTCACACACCATCAGGCTTCCAAGCAGCTCTCAAGGAAACTCAGTTTTCACACTCTATGCTTAGTGCCCTTTGAGTGCATTATCTAGGAATGAACCTGGTAGAGCATGCCACACAAACGAATGCTCCACATGCGGTTTTCACATGCCACCAACTCCACATTCACAGGCAACTTCAGCGCCACAGCCGTTTTCAGATAGCCCTCAATGCAAAGGCTCTAGACGCAAATATTGGTGTGAGAGCTAATTCAATCAAGGAAACACTGCATGTTGGTGAAGGGCATATTGAAGAAGGATCAGCCGAGTGGTTCTTGTGGGAGAACAACTCCATTTGGCTCACTAACTTCACACACCATCAGGCTTCCAAGCAGCTCTCAGGGAAACTCAGTTTTCACACTCTATGCTTAGTGCCCTTTGAATGCCTAGGACTGAAATGAACCTGGTAGAACATCCACACAAACGAATGCTTCACATGCGGGTTTCACATGCCACCAACTCCACATTCACAGGCAACTTCAGCGCCACAGCCGTTTTCAGATAGCCCTCAACGCAAAGGCTCTAGACGCAAATATTGGTGTGAGAGCTAATTCAATCAAGGAAACACTGCATGTTGGTGAAGGGCATATTGAAGAAGGATCAGTCGAGTGGTTCTTGTGGGAGAACAACTCCATTTGGCTCACTAACTTCACACACCATCAGGCTTCCAAGCAGCTCTCAAGCAAACTCAGTTTTCACACTCTATGCTTAGTGCCCTTTGAGTGCATTATCTAGGAATGAACCTGGTAGAGCATCCCACACAAACGAATGCTCCACATGCGGGTTTCACATGCCACCAATTCCACATTGACAGGCAACTTCAGCGCCACAGCCGTTTTCAGATAGCTCTCAATGCAAAGGCTCTAGACGCAAATATTGGTGTGAGAGCTATTTCAATCAAGGGAAACACTGCATGTTGGTGAAGGGCATATTGAAGAAGGATCAGCCGAGTGGTTTTTTGTGGGAGAACAACTCCATTTGGCTCACTAACTTCACACACCATCAGGCTTCCAAGCAGCTCTCAAGGAAACTCAGTTTTCACACTCTATGCTTAGTGCCCTTTGAGTACCTAAGACTGAAATGAAGCTTGGTGAGCATCCCACACAAACGAATGCTCCACATGCGGGTTTCACATGCCACCAACTCCACATTCACAGGCAACTCAGCGCCACAGCCGTTTTCAGATAGCCCTCAATGCAAAGGCTCTAGACGCAAATATTGGTGTGAGAGCTAATTCAATCAAGGAAACACTGCATGTTGGTGAAGGGCATATTGAACAAGGGATCAGCCAAGTGGATCTTGTGGGAGAACAACTCCATTTGGCTCACTAACTTCACACACCATCAGGCTTCCAAGCAGCTCTCAAGGAAACTCAGTTTTCACACTCTATGCTTAGTGCCATTTGAGTGCATTATCTAGGAATGAACCTGGTAGAGCATGCCACACAAACGAATGCTCCACATGCGGTTTTCACATGCCACCAACTCCGCATTCACAGGCAACTTCAGCGCCACAGCCGTTTCAGATAGCCCTCAATGCAAAGGCTCTAGACGCAAATATTGGTGTGAGAGCTAATTCAATCAAGGAAACACTGCATGTTGGTGAAGGGCATATTGAAGAAGGATCAGCCGAGTGGTTCTTGTGGGAGAACAACTCCATTTGGCTCACTAACTTCACACACCATCAGGCTTCCAAGCAGCTCTCAAGGAAACTCAGTTTTCACACTCTATGCTTAGTGCCCTTTGAGTGCCTAGGACTGAAATGAACCTGGTACAGCATCCCACACAAACGAATGCTTCACATGTGGGTTTCACATGCCACCAACTCCACATTCACAGGCAACTTCAGCGCCACAGCCGTTTTCAGATAGCCCTCAATGCAAAGGATCAAGACACAAATATTGGTGTGAGAGCTAATTCAATCAAGGAAACACTGCATGTGGGTGAAGGGCATATTGAAGAAGGATCAGCCGAGTGGTTCTTGTGGGAGAACAACTCCATTTGGCTCACTAACTTCACACACCATCAGGCTTCCAAGCAGCTCTCAAGGAAACTCAGTTTTCACACTCTATGCTTAGTGCCCTTTGAGTGCATTATCTAGGAATGAACCTGGTAGAGCATCCCACACAAACGAATGCTCCACATGCGGGTTTCACATGCCACCAACTCCACATTCACAGGCAACTTCAGCGCCACAGCCGTTTTCAGATAGCCCTCAATGCAAAGGCTCTAGACGCAAATATTGGTGTGAGAGCTAATTCAATCAAGGAAACACTGCATGTTGGTGAAGGGCATATTGAAGAAGGATCAGCCGAGTGGTTCTTGTGGGAGAACAACTCCATTTGGCTCACTAACTTCACTCACCATCAGGCTTCCAAGCAGCTCTCAAGGAAACTCAGTTTTCACACTCTATGCTTAGTGCCCTTTGAGTGCATTATCTAGGAATGAACCTGGTAGAACATCCCACACAAACGAATGCTCCACATGCGGGTTTCACATGCCAGCAACTCCACATTCACAGGCAACTTCAGCGCCACAGCCGTTTT
>NW_026699668.1:0-40515 GCF_030435755.1 Ochotona princeps
TGAAACACTGCATGTTGGTGAAGGGCATATTGAAGAAGGATCAGCCGAGTGGTTCTTGTGGGAGAACAACTCCATTTGGCTCACTAACTTCACACACCATCAGGCTTCCAAGCAGCTCTCAAGGAAACTCAGTTTTCACACTCTATGCTTAGTGCTCTATGTGTGCCTAGGACTGAAATGAAGCTTGGTCAGCATCCCACACAAACGAATGCTCCACATGCGGGTTTCACATGCCACCAACTCCACATTCTCAGGCAACTTCAGCCCCACAGCCGTTTTCAGATAGCCCTCAATGCAAAGGCTCTAGACGCAAATATTGGTGTGAGAGCTAATTCAATCAAGGAAACACTGCATGTTGGTGAAGGGCATATTGAAGAAGGATCAGCCGAGTGGTTCTTGTGGGAGAACAACTCCATTTGGCTCACTAACTTCACACACCATCAGGCTTCCAAGCAGCTCTCAAGGAAACTCAGTTTTCACACTCTATGCTTAGTGCCCTTTGTATGGCTAGGACTGAAATGAAGCTTGGTCAGCATCCCACACAAACGAATGCTCCACATGCGGGTTTCACATGCCACCAACTCCACATTCACAGGCAACTTCAGCGCCACAGCCGTTTTCAGATAGCCCTCAATGCAAAGGCTCTAGACGCAAATATTGGTGTGAGAGCTAATTCAATCAAGGAAACACTGCATGTTGGTGAAGGGCATATTGGAGAAGGATCAGCCGAGTAGTTCTTGTGGGAGAACAACTCCATTTGGCTAACTAACTTCACACACCATCAGGCTTCCAAGCAGCTCTCAAGGAAAATCAGTTTTCACACTCTATGTTTAGTGCCCTTTGAATGCATTATCTAGGAATGAACCTGGTAGAGCATCCCACACAAACGAATGCTCCACATGCGGGTTTCACATGCCACCAACTCCACATTCACAGGCAACTTCAGCGCCACAGCCGTTTTCAGATAGCCCTCAATGCAAAGGCTCTAGACGCAAATATTGGTGTGAGAGCTAATTCAATCAAGGAAACACTGCATGTTGGTGAAGGGCATATTGAAGAAGGATCAGCCGAGTGGTTCTTGTGGGAGAACAACTCCATTTGGCTCACTAACTTCACACACCATCAGGCTTCCAAGCAGCTCTCAAGGAAACTCAGTTTTCACACTCTATGCTTAGTGCTCTATGTGTGCCTAGGACTGAAATGAAGCTTGGTCAGCATCCCACACAAACGAATGCTCCACATGCGGGTTTCACATGCCACCAACTCCACATTCTCAGGCAACTTCAGCGCCACAGCTGTTTTCAGATAGCCCTCAATGCAAAGGCTCTAGACGCAAATATTGGTGTGAGAGCTAATTCAATCAAGGAAACACTGCATGTTGGTGAAGGGCATATTGAAGAAGGATCAGCCGAGTAGTTCTTGTGGGAGAACAACTCCATTTGGCTAACTAACTTCACACACCATCAGGCTTCCAAGCAGCTCTCAAGGAAAATCAGTTTTCACACTCTATGTTTAGTGCCCTTTGAATGCATTATCTAGGAATGAACCTGGTAGAGCATCCCACACAAACGAATGCTCCACATGCGGGTTTCACATGCCACCAACTCCACATTCACAGGCAACTTCAGCGCCACAGCCGTTTTCAGATAGCCCTCAATGCAAAGGCTCTAGACGCAAATATTGGTGTGAGAGCTAATTCAATCAAGGAAACACTGCATGTTGGTGAAGGGCATATTGAAGAAGGATCAGCCGAGTGGTTCTTGTGGGAGAACAACTCCATTTGGCTCACTAACTTCACACACCATCAGGCTTCCAAGCAGCTCTCAAGGAAACTCAGTTTTCACACTCTATGCTTAGTGCCATTTGAGTGCCTAGGACTGAAATGAAGCTTGGTCAGCATCCCACACAAACGAATGCTCCACATGCGGGTTTCACATGCCACCAACTCCACATTCACAGGCAACTTCAGCGCCACAGCCGTTTTCAGATAGCCCTCAATGCAAAGGCTCTAGACGCAAATATTGGTGTGAGAGCTAATTCAATCAAGGAAACACTGCATGTTGGTGAAGGGCATATTGAAGAAGGATCAGCCGAGTAGTTCTTGTGGGAGAACAACTCCATTTGGCTCACTAACTTCACACACCATCAGGCTTCCAAGCAGCTCTCAAGGAAACTCAGTTTTCACACTCTATGCTTAGTGCTCTATGTGTGCCTAGGACTGAAATGAAGCTTGGTCAGCATCCCACACAAACGAATGCTCCACATGCGGGTTTCACATGCCACCAACTCCACATTCTCAGGCAACTTCAGCGCCACAGCCGTTTTCAGATAGCCCTCAATGCAAAGGCTCTAGACGCAAATATTGGTGTGAGAGCTAATTCAATCAAGGAAACACTGCATGTTGGTGAAGGGCATATTGAAGAAGGATCAGCCGAGTGGTTCTTGTGGGAGAACAACTCCATTTGGCTCACTAACTTCACACACCATCAGGCTTCCAAGCAGCTCTCAAGGAAACTCAGTTTTCACACTCTATGCTTAGTGCCCTTTGAGTGCCTAGGACTGAAATGAAGCTTGGAGAGCATCCCACACAAACGAATGCTCCACATGCGGGTTTCACATGCCACCAACTCCACATTCACAGGCAACTTCAGCGCCACAGCCGTTTTCAGATAGCCCTCAATGCAAAGGCTCTAGACGCAAATATTGGTGTGAGAGCTAATTCAATCAAGGAAACACTGCATGTTGGTGAAGGGCATATTGAAGAAGGATCAGCCGAGTGGTTCTTGTGGGAGAACAACTCCATTTGGCTCACTAACTTCACACACCATCAGGCTTCCAAGCAGCTCTCAAGGAAACTCAGTTTTCACACTCTATGCTTAGTGCTCTATGTGTGCCTAGGACTGAAATGAAGCTTGGTCAGCATCCCACACAAACGAATGCTCCACATGCGGGTTTCACATGCCACCAACTCCACATTCACAGGCAACTTCAGCGCCACAGCCGTTTTCAGATAGCCCTCAATGCAAAGGCTCTAGACGCAAATATTGGTGTGAGAGCTAATTCAATCAAGGAAACACTGCATGTTGGTGAAGGGCATATTGAAGAAGGATCAGCCGAGTGGTTCTTGTGGGAGAACAACTCCATTTGGCTCACTAACTTCACACACCATCAGGCTTCCAAGCAGCTCTCAAGGAAACTCAGTTTTCACACTCTATGCTTAGTGCCATTTGAGTGCATTATCTACGAATGAACCTGGTCAGCATCCCACACAAACGAATGCTCCACATGCGGGTTTCACATGCCACCAACTCCACATTCACAGGCAACTTCAGCGCCACAGCCGTTTTCAGATAGCCCTCAATGCAAAGGCTCTAGACGCAAATATTGGTGTGAGAGCTAATTCAATCAAGGAAAAACTGCATGTTGGTGAAGGGCATATTGAAGAAGGATCAGCCGAGTAGTTCTTGTGGGAGAACAACTCCATTTGGCTCACTAACTTCACACACCATCAGGCTTCCAAGCAGCTCTCAAGGAAACTCGGTTTTCACACTCTATGCTTAGTGCCCTTTGAGTGCCTAGGACTGAAATGAAGCTTGGAGAGCATCCCACACAAACGAATGCTCCACATGCGGGTTTCACATGCCACCAACTCCACATTCACAGGCAACTTCAGCGCCACAGCCGTTTTCAGATAGCCCTCAATGCAAAGGCTCTAGACGCAAATATTGGTGTGAGAGCTAATTCAATCAAGGAAACACTGCATGTTGGTGAAGGGCATATTGAAGAAGGATCAGCCGAGTGGTTCTTGTGGGAGAACAACTCCATTTGGCTCACTAACTTCACACACCATCAGGCTTCCAAGCAGCTCTCAAGGAAACTCAGTTTTCACACTCTATGCTTAGTGCTCTATGTGTGCCTAGGACTGAAATGAAGCTTGGTCAGCATCCCACACAAACGAATGCTCCACATGCGGGTTTCACATGCCACCAACTCCACATTCACAGGCAACTTCAGCGCCACAGCCGTTTGCAGATAGCCCTCAATGCAAAGGCTCTAGACGCAAATATTGGTGTGAGAGCTAATTCAATCAAGGAAACACTGCATGTTGGTGAAGGGCATATTGAAGAAGGATCAGCCGAGTGGTTCTTGTGGGAGAACAACTCCATTTGGCTCACTAACTTCACACACCATCAGGCTTCCAAGCAGCTCTCAAGGAAACTCAGTTTTCACACTCTATGCTTAGTGCCCTTTGAGTGCATTATCTACGAATGAACCTGGTCAGCATCCCACACAAACGAATGCTCCACATGCGGGTTTCACATGCCACCAACTCCACATTCACAGGCAACTTCAGCGCCACAGCCGTTTTCAGATAGCCCTCAATGCAAAGGCTCTAGACGCAAATATTGGTGTGAGAGCTAATTCAATCAAGGAAACACTGCATGTTGGTAAAGGGCATATTGAAGAAGTATCAGCCGAGTGGTTCTTGTGGGAGAACAACTCCATTTGGCTCACTAACTTCACACACCATCAGGCTTCCAAGCAGCTCTCAAGGAAACTCAGTTTTCACACTCTATGCTTAGTGCCCTTTGAGTGCATTTTCTAGAAATGAACCTGGTAGAGCATCCCACACAAACGAATGTTCCACATGCGGGTTTCACATGCCACCAACTCCACATTCACAGGCAACTTCAGCGCCACAGCCGTTTTCAGATAGCCCTCAATGCAAAGGCTCTAGACGCAAATATTGGTGTGAGAGCTAATTCAATCAAGGAAACACTGCATGTTGGTGAAGGGCATATTGAAGAAGGATCAGCCGAGTGGTTCTTGTGGGAGAACAACTCCATTTGACTCAGTACACACACCATCAGGCTTCCAAGCAGCTCTCAAGGAAACTCAGTTTTCACACTCTATGCCTAGTGCCCTTTGAGTGCATTATCTAGGAATGAACCTGGTAGAGCATCCCACACAAACGAATGCTCCACATGCGGGTTTCACATGCCACCAACTCCACATTCACAGGCAACTTCAGCGCCACAGCCGTTTTCAGATAGCCCTCAATGCAAAGGCTCTAGATGCAAATATTGGTGTGAGAGCTAATTCAATCAAGGAAACACTGCATGTTGGTGAAGGGCATATTGAAGAAGGATCAGCGAAGTGGTTCTTGTGGGAGAACAACTCCATTTGGCTAACTAACTTCACACACCATCAGGCTTCCCAGCAGCTCTCAAGGAAACTCAGTTTTCACACTCTATGCTCAGTGCCCTTTGAGTGCATTATCTAGGAATGAACCTGGTAGAGCATCCCACACAAACGAATGCTCCACATGCGGGTTTCACATGCCACCAACTCCACATTCACAGGCAACTTCAGCGCCACAGCCGTTTTCAGATAGCCCTCAATGCAAAGGCTCTAGACGCAAATATTGGTGTGAGAGCTAATTCAATCAAGGAAACACTGCATGTTGGTGAAGGGCATATTGAAGAAGGATCAGCCGAGTGGTTCTTGTGGGAGAACAACTCCATTTGGCTCACTAACTTCACACACCATCAGGCTTCCAAGCAGCTCTCAAGGAAACTCAGTTTTCACACTCTATGCTTAGTGCCCTTTGAGTGCCTAGGACTGAAATGAAGCTTGGTCAGCATCCCAGACAAACGAATGCTCCACATGCGGGTTTCACATGCCACCAACTCCACATTCACAGGCAACTTCAGCGCCACAGCCGTTTTCAGATAGCCCTCAATGCAAAGGCTCTAGACGCAAATATTGGTGTGAGAGCTAATTCAATCAAGGAAACACTGCATGTTGGTGAAGGGCATTTTGAAGAAGGATCGGTCGAGTGGTTCTTGTGGGAGAACAACTCCATTTGGCTCACTAACTTCACACACCATCAGGCTTCCAAGCAGCTCTCAAGGAAACTCAGTTTTCACACTCTATGCTTAGTGCCCTTTGAGTGCATTATCTAGGAATGAACCTGGTAGAGCATCCCACACAAACGAATGTTCCACATGCGAGTTTCACATGCCACCAACTCCACATTCACAGGCAACTTCAGCGCCACAGCCGTTTTCAGATAGCCCTCAATGCAAAGGCTCTAGACGCAAATATTGGTGTGAGAGCTAATTCAATCAAGGAAACACTGCATGTTGGTGAAGGTCATATTGAAGAAGGATCAGCCGAGTGGTTCTTGTGGGAGAACAACTCCATTTGGCTCACTAACTTCACACACCATCAGGCTTCCAAGCAGCTCTCAAGGAAACTCAGTTTTCACACTCTATGCTTAGTGCCCTTTGAGTGCCTAGGACTGAAATGAAGCTTGGAGAGCATCCCACACAAACCAATGCTCCACATGCGGGTTTCACATGCCACCAACTCCACATTCACAGGCAACTTCAGCGCCACAGCCGTTTTCAGATAGCCCTCAATGCAAAGGCTCTAGACGCAAATATTGGTGTGAGAGCTAATTCAATCAAGGAAACACTGCATGTTGGTGAAGGGCATATTGAAGAAGGATTAGCCGAGTGGTTCTTGTGGGAGAACAACTCCATTTGGCTCACTAACTTCACACACCATCAGGCTTCCAAGCAGCTCTCAAGGAAACTCAGTTTTCACACTCTATGTTTAGTGCACTTTGAGTACATTATCTAGGAATGAACCTGGTAGAGCATCCCACACAAACGAATGCTCCACATGCGGGTTTCACATGCCACCAACTCCACATTCACAGGCAACTTCAGCGCCACAGCCGTTTTCAGATAGCCCTCAATGCAAAGGCTCTAGACGCAAATATTGGTGTGAGAGCTAATTCAATCAAGGAAACACTGCATGTTGGTGAAGGGCATATTGAAGAAGGATCAGCCGAGTGGTTCTTGTGGGAGAACAACTCCATTTGGCTCACTAACTTCACACACCATCAGGCTTCCAAGCAGCTCTCAAGGAAACTCAGTTTTCACACTCTATGCTTAGTGCTCTTTGTGTGACTAGGACTGAAATGAAGCTTGGTCAGCATCCCACACAAACGAATGCTCCACATGCGGGTTTCACATGCCACCAACTCCACATTCACAGGCAACTTCAGCGCCACAGCCGTTTTCAGATAGCTCTCAATGCAAAGGCTCTAGACGCAAATATTGATGTGAGAGCTAATTCAATCAAGGAAACACTGCATGTTGGTGAAGGGCATATTGAAGAAGAATCAGCCAAGTGGTTCTTGTGGGAGAACAACTCCATTTGGCTCACTAACTTCACACACCATCAGGCTTCCAAGCAGCTCTCAAGGAAACTCAGTTTTCACACTCTATGCTTAGTGCCCTTTGAGTGCATTATCTAGGAATGAACCTGGTAGAGTATCCCACACAAACGAATGTTCCACATGCGAGTTTCACATGCCACCAACTCCACATTCACAGGCAACTTCAGCGCCACAGCCGTTTTCAGATAGCCCTCAATGCAAAGGCTCTAGACGCAAATATTGGTGTGAGAGCTAATTCAATCAAGGAAACACTGCATGTTGGTGAAGGGCATATTGAAGAAGGATCAGCCGAGTGGTTCTTGTGGGAGAACAACTCCATTTGGCTCACTAACTTCACACACCATCAGGCTTCCAAGCAGCTCCCAAGGAAACTCAGTTTTCACACTCTATGCTTAGTGCCTTTGAGTGCATTATCTAGCAATGAACCTGGTCAGCATCCCACACAAACGAATGCTCCACATGCGGGTTTCACATGCCACCAACTCCACATTCACAGGCAACTTCAGCGCCACAGCCGTTTTCAGATAGCCCTCAATGCAAAGGCTCTAGACGCAAATATTGGTGTGAGAGCTAATTCAATCAAGGAAACACTGCATGTTGGTGAAGGGCATATTGAAGAAGAATCAGCCAAGTGGTTCTTGTGGGAGAACAACTCCATTTGGCTCACTAACTTCACACACCATCAGGCTTCCAAGCAGCTCTCAAGGAAACTCAGTTTTCACACTCTATGCTTAGTGCTCTATGTGCGCCTAGGACTGAAATGAAGCTTGGTCAGCATCCCACACAAACGAATGCTCCACATGCGGGTTTCACATGCCACCAACTCCACATTCACAGGCAACTTCAGCACCACAGCCGTTTTCAGATAGCCCTCAATGCAAAGGCTCTAGACGCAAATATTGGTGTGAGAGATAATTCAATCAAGGAAACACTGCATGTTGGTGAAGGGCATATTGAAGAAGGATCAGCCGAGTAGTTCTTGTGGGAGAACAACTCCATTTGGCTCACTACACACACCATCAGGCTTCCAAGCAGCTCTCAAGGAAACTCAGTTTTCACACTCTATGCCTAGTGCCCTTTGAGTGCATTATCTAGCAATGAACCTGGTAGAGCATCCCACACAAACGAATGCTCCACATGCGGGTTTCACATGCCACCAACTCCACATTCACAGGCAACTTCAGCGCCACAGCCGTTTGCAGATAGCCCTCAATGCAAAGGCTCTAGACGCAAATATTGGTGTGAGAGCTAATTCAATCAAGGAAATACTGCATGTTGGTGAAGGGCATATTGAAGAAGGATCAGCCGAGTGGTTCTTGTGGGAGAACAACTCCATTTGGCTCACTAACTTCACACACCATCAGGCTTCCAAGCAGCTCTCAAGGAAACTCAGTTTTCACACTCTATGCTTAGTGCCCTTTGAGTGCCTAGGACTGAAATGAAGCTTGGTCAGCATCCCACACAAACGAATGCTCCACATGCGGGTTTCACATGCCACCAACTCCACATTCACAGGCAACTTCAGCGCCACAGCCGTTTTCAGATAGCCCTCAATGCAAAGGCTCTAGACGCAAATATTGGTGTGAGAGCTAATTCAATCAAGGAAACACTGCATGTTGGTGAAGGGCATATTGAAGAAGGATCAGCCGAGTGGTTCTTGTGGGAGAACAACTCCATTTGGCTCACTAACTTCACACACCATCAGGCTTCCAAGCAGCTCTCAAGGAAACTCAGTTTTCACACTCTATGCTTAGTGCCCTTTGAGTGCATTATCTACGAATGAACCTGGTAGAGCATCCCACACAAACGAATGCTCCACATGCGGGTTTCACATGCCACCAACTCCACATTCACAGGCAACTTCAGCGCCACAGCCGTTTTCAGATAGCCCTCAATGCAAAGGCTCTAGACGCAAATATTGGTGTGAGAGCTAATTCAATCAAGGAAACATTGCATGTTGGTGAAGGGCATATTGAAGAAGGATCAGCCGAGTGGTTCTTGTGGGAGAACAACTCCATTTGGCTCACTAACTTCACACACCATCAGGCTTCCAAGCAGCTCTCAAGGAAACTCAGTTTTCACACTCTATGCTTAGTGCCCTTTGAGTGCCTAGGACTGAAATGAAGCTTGGTCAGCATCCCACACAAACGAATGCTCCACATGCGGGTTTCACATGCCACCAACTCCACATTCACAGGCAACTTCAGCGCCACAGCCGTTTTCAGATAGCCCTCAATGCAAAGGCTCTAGACGCAAATATTGGTGTGAGAGCTAATTCAATCAAGGAAACACTGCATGTTGGTGAAGGGCATATTGAAGAAGGATCAGCCGAGTAGATCTTGTGGGAGAACAACTCCATTTGGCTAACTAACTTCACACACCATCAGGCTTCCAAGCAGCTCTCAAGGAAACTCAGTTTTCACACTCTATGCTTAGTGCCCTTTGAGTGCCTAGGACTGAAATGAAGCTTGGTCAGCATCCCACACAAACGAATGCTCCACATGCGGGTTTCACATGCCACCAACTCCACATTCTCAGGCAACTTCAGCGCCACAGCCGTTTTCAGATAGCCCTCAATGCAAAGGCTCTAGACGCAAATATTGGTGTGAGAGCTAATTCAATCAAGGAAACACTGCATGTTGGTGAAGGGCATATTGAAGAAGGATCAGCCGAGTAGTTCTTGTGGGAGAACAACTCCATTTGGCTCACTAACTTCACACACCATCAGACTTCCAAGCAGCTCTCAAGGAAACTCAGTTTTCACACTCTATGCTTAGTGCCCTTTCTATGGCTAGGACTGAAATGAACCTGGTAGAGCATCCCACACAAACGAATGCTCCACATGCGGGTTTCACATGCCACCAACTCCACATTCACAGGCAACTTCAGCGCCACAGCCGTTTTCAGATAGCCCTCAATGCAAAGGCTCTAGATGCAAATATTGGTGTGAGAGCTAATTCAATCAAGGAAACACTGCATGTTGGTGAAGGGCATATTGAAGAAGGATCAGCGAAGTGGTTCTTGTGGGAGAACAACTCCATTTGGCTAACTAACTTCACACACCATCAGGCTTCCAAGCAGCTCTCAAGGAAACTCAGTTTTCACACTCTATGCTCAGTGCCCTTTGAGTGCATTATCTAGGAATGAACCTGGTAGAGCATCCCACACAAACGAATGCTCCACATGCGGTTTTCACATGCCACCAACTCCACATTCACAGGCAACTTCAGCGCCACAGCCGTTTTCAGATAGCCCTCAATGCAAAGGCTCTAGACGCAAATATTGGTGTGAGAGCTAATTCAATCAAGGAAACACTGCATGTTGGTGAAGGGCATATTGAAGAAGGATCAGCCGAGTGGTTCTTGTGGGAGAACAACTCCATTTGGCTCACTAACTTCACACACCATCAGGCTTCCAAGCAGCTCTCAAGGAAACTCAGTTTTCACACTCTATGCTTAGTGCCCTTTGAGTGCCTAGGACTGAAATGAAGCTTGGTCAGCATCCCACACAAACGAATGCTCCACATGCGGTTTTCACATGCCACCAACTCCACATTCACAGGCAACTTCAGCGCCACAGCCGTTTTCAGATAGCCCTCAATGCAAAGGCTCTAGACGCAAATATTGGTGTGAGAGCTAATTCAATCAAGGAAACACTGCATGTTGGTGAAGGGCATTTTGAAGAAGGATCGGTCGAGTGGTTCTTGTGGGAGAACAACTCCATTTGGCTCACTAACTTCACACACCATCAGGCTTCCAAGCAGCTCTCAAGGAAACTCAGTTTTCACACTCTATGCTTAGTGCTCTATGTGTGCCTAGGACTGAAATGAAGCTTGGTCAGCATCCCACACAAACGAATGCTCCACATGCGGGTTTCACATGCCACCAACTCCACATTCTCAGGCAACTTCAGCGCCACAGCCGTTTTCAGATAGCCCTCAATGCAAAGGCTCTAGACGCAAATATTGGTGTGAGAGCTAATTCAATCAAGGAAACACTGCATGTTGGTGAAGGTCATATTGAAGAAGGATCAGCCGAGTGGTTCTTGTGGGAGAACAACTCCATTTGGCTCACTAACTTCACACACCATCAGGCTTCCAAGCAGCTCTCAAGGAAACTCAGTTTTCACACTCTATGCTTAGTGCCCTTTGAGTGCCTAGGACTGAAATGAAGCTTGGAGAGCATCCCACACAAACGAATGCTCCACATGCGGGTTTCACATGCCACCAACTCCACATTCACAGGCAACTTCAGCGCCACAGCCGTTTTCAGATAGCCCTCAATGCAAAGGCTCTAGACGCAAATATTGGTGTGAGAGCTAATTCAATCAAGGAAACACTGCATGTTGGTGAAGGGCATATTGAAGAAGGATTAGCCGAGTGGTTCTTGTGGGAGAACAACTCCATTTGGCTCACTAACTTCACACACAATCAGGCTTCCAAGCAGCTCTCAAGGAAACTCAGTTTTCACACTCTATGTTTAGTGCCCTTTGAGTACATTATCTAGGAATGAACCTGGTAGAGCATCCCACACAAACGAATGCTCCACATGCGGGTTTCACATGCCACCAACTCCACATTCACAGGCAACTTCAGCGCCACAGCCGTTTTCAGATAGCCCTCAATGCAAAGGCTCTAGACGCAAATATTGGTGTGAGAGCTAATTCAATCAAGGAAACACTGCATGTTGGTGAAGGGCATATTGAAGAAGGATCAGCCGAGTGGTTCTTGTGGGAGAACAACTCCATTTGGCTCACTAACTTCACACACCATCAGGCTTCCAAGCAGCTCTCAAGGAAACTCAGTTTTCACACTCTATGCTTAGTTCTCTTTGTGTGACTAGGACTGAAATGAAGCTTGGTCAGCATCCCACACAAACGAATGCTCCACATGCGGGTTTCACATGCCACCAACTCCACATTCACAGGCAACTTCAGCGCCACAGCCGTTTTCAGATAGCTCTCAATGCAAAGGCTCTAGACGCAAATATTGATGTGAGAGCTAATTCAATCAAGGAAACACTGCATGTTGGTGAAGGGCATTTTGAAGAAGGATCGGTCGAGTGTTTCTTGTGGGAGAACAACTCCATTTGGCTCACTAACTTCACACACCATCAGGCTTCCAAGCAGCTCTCAAGGAAACTCAGTTTTCACACTCTATGCTTAGTGCCCTTTGAGTGCATTATCTAGGAATGAACCTGGTAGAGTATCCCACACAAACGAATGTTCCACATGCGAGTTTCACATGCCACCAACTCCACATTCACAGGCAACTTCAGCGCCACAGCCGTTTTCAGATAGCCCTCAATGCAAAGGCTCTAGACGCAAATATTGGTGTGAGAGCTAATTCAATCAAGGAAACACTGCATGTTGGTGAAGGGCATATTGAAGAAGGATCAGCCGAGTGGTTCTTGTGGGAGAACAACTCCATTTGGCTCACTAACTTCACACACCATCAGGCTTCCAAGCAGCTCCCAAGGAAACTCAGTTTTCACACTCTATGCTAGTGCCCTTTGAGTGCATTATCTAGCAATGAACCTGGTCAGCATCCCACACAAACGAATGCTCCACATGCGGGTTTCACATGCCACCAACTCCACATTCACAGGCAACTTCAGCGCCACAGCCGTTTTCAGATAGCCCTCAATGCAAAGGCTCTAGACGCAAATATTGGTGTGAGAGCTAATTCAATCAAGGAAACACTGCATGTTGGTGAAGGGCATATTGAAGAAGAATCAGCCAAGTGGTTCTTGTGGGAGAACAACTCCATTTGGCTCACTAACTTCACACACCATCAGGCTTCCAAGCAGCTCTCAAGGAAACTCAGTTTTCACACTCTATGCTTAGTGCTCTATATGCGCCTAGGACTGAAATGAAGCTTGGTCAGCATCCCACTCAAACGAATGCTCCACATGCGGGTTTCACATGCCACCAACTCCACATTCACAGGCAACTTCAGCACCACAGCCGTTTTCAGATAGCCCTCAATGCAAAGGCTCTAGACGCAAATATTGGTGTGAGAGCTAATTCAATCAAGGAAACACTGCATGTTGGTGAAGGGCATATTGAAGAAGGATCAGCCGAGTAGTTCTTGTGGGAGAACAACTCCATTTGGCTCACTACACACACCATCAGGCTTCCAAGCAGCTCTCAAGGAAACTCAGTTTTCACACTCTATGCCTAGTGCCCTTTGAGTGCATTATCTAGCAATGAACCTGGTAGAGCATCCCACACAAACGAATGCTCCACATGCGGGTTTCACATGCCACCAACTCCACATTCACAGGCAACTTCAGCGCCACAGCCGTTTGCAGATAGCCCTCAATGCAAAGGCTCTAGACGCAAATATTGGTGTGAGAGCTAATTCAATCAAGGAAATACTGCATGTTGGTGAAGGGCATATTGAAGAAGGATCAGCCGAGTGGTTCTTGTGGGAGAACAACTCCATTTGGCTCACTAACTTCACACACCATCAGGCTTCCAAGCAGCTCTCAAGGAAACTCAGTTTTCACACTCTATGCTTAGTGCCCTTTGAGTGCCTAGGACTGAAATGAAGCTTGGTCAGCATCCCACACAAACGAATGCTCCACATGCGGGTTTCACATGCCACCAACTCCACATTCACAGGCAACTTCAGCGCCACAGCCGTTTTCAGATAGCCCTCAATGCAAAGGCTCTAGACGCAAATATTGGTGTGAGAGCTAATTCAATCAAGGAAACACTGCATGTTGGTGAAGGGCATATTGAAGAAGGATCAGCCGAGTGGTTCTTGTGGGAGAACAACTCCATTTGGCTCACTAACTTCACACACCATCAGGCTTCCAAGCAGCTCTCAAGGAAACTCAGTTTTCACACTCTATGCTTAGTGCCCTTTGAGTGCATTATCTACGAATGAACCTGGTAGAGCATCCCACACAAACGAATGCTCCACATGCGGGTTTCACATGCCACCAACTCCACATTCACAGGCAACTTCAGCGCCACAGCCGTTTTCAGATAGCCCTCAATGCAAAGGCTCTAGACGCAAATATTGGTGTGAGAGCTAATTCAATCAAGGAAACACTGCATGTTGGTGAAGGGCATATTGAAGAAGGATCAGCCGAGTGGTTCTTGTGGGAGAACAACTCCATTTGGCTCACTAACTTCACACACCATCAGGCTTCCAAGCAGCTCTCAAGGAAACTCAGTTTTCACACTCTATGCTTAGTGCCCTTTGAGTGCCTAGGACTGAAATGAAGCTTGGTCAGCATCCCACACAAACGAATGTTCCACATGCGGGTTTCACATGCCACCAACTCCACATTCACAGGCAACTTCAGCGCCACAGCCGTTTTCAGATAGCCCTCAATGCAAAGGCTCTAGACGCAAATATTGGTGTGAGAGCTAATTCAATCAAGGAAACACTGCATGTTGGTGAAGGGCATATTGAAGAAGGATCAGCCGAGTAGATCTTGTGGGAGAACAACTCCATTTGGCTCACTAACTTCACACACCATCAGGCTTCCAAGCAGCTCTCAAGGAAACTCAGTTTTCACACTCTATGCTTAGTGCCCTTTGAGTGCCTAGGACTGAAATGAAGCTTGGTCAGCATCCCACACAAACGAATGCTCCACATGCGGGTTTCACATGCCACCAACTCCACATTCTCAGGCAACTTCAGCGCCACAGCCGTTTTCAGATAGCCCTACAATGCAAAGGCTCTAGACGCAAATATTGGTGTGAGAGCTAATTCAATCAAGGAAACACTGCATGTTGGTGAAGGGCATATTGAAGAAGGATCAGCCGAGTAGTTCTTGTGGGAGAACAACTCCATTTGGCTCACTAACTTCACACACCATCAGACTTCCAAGCAGCTCTCAAGGAAACTCAGTTTTCACACTCTATGCTTAGTGCCCTTTCTATGGCTAGGACTGAAATGAACCTGGTAGAGCATCCCACACAAACGAATGCTCACATGCGGGTTTCACATGCCACCAACTCCACATTCACAGGCAACTTCAGCGCCACAGCCGTTTTCAGATAGCCCTCAATGCAAAGGCTCTAGATGCAAATATTGGTGTGAGAGCTAATTCAATCAAGGAAACACTGCATGTTGGTGAAGGGCATATTGAAGAAGGATCAGCGAAGTGGTTCTTGTGGGAGAACAACTCCATTTGGCTAACTAACTTCACACACCATCAGGCTTCCCAGCAGCTCTCAAGGAAACTCAGTTTTCACACTCTATGCTCAGTGCCCTTTGAGTGCATTATCTAGGAATGAACCTGGTAGAGCATCCCACACAAACCAATGCTCCACATGCGGGTTTCACATGCCACCAACTCCACATTCACAGGCAACTTCAGCGCCACAGCCGTTTTCAGATAGCCCTCAATGCAAAGGCTCTAGACGCAAATATTGGTGTGAGAGCTAATTCAATCAAGGAAACACTGCATGTTGGTGAAGGTCATATTGAAGAAGGATCAGCCGAGTGTTCTTGTGGGAGAACAACTCCATTTGGCTCACTAACTTCACACACCATCAGGCTTCCAAGCAGCTCTCAAGGAACTCAGTTTTCACACTCTATGCTTAGTGCCCTTTGAGTGCCTAGGACTGAAATGAAGCTTGGTCAGCATCCCACACAAACGAATGCTCCACATGCGGGTTTCACATGCCACCAACTCCACATTCACAGGCAACTTCAGCGCCACAGCCGTTTTCAGATAGCCCTCAATGCAAAGGCTCTAGACGCAAATATTGGTGTGAGAGCTAATTCAATCAAGGAAACACTGCATGTTGGTGAAGGGCATATTGAAGAAGGATCGGTCGAGTGGTTCTTGTGGGAGAACAACTCCATTTGGCTCACTAACTTCACACACCATCAGGCTTCCAAGCAACTCTCAAGGAAACTCAGTTTTCACACTCTATGCTTAGTGCCCTTTGAGTGCATTATCTAGGAATGAACCTGGTAGAGCATCCCACACAAACGAATGTTCCACATGCGAGTTTCACATGCCACCAACTCCACATTCACAGGCAACTTCAGCGCCACAGCCGTTTTCAGATAGCCCTCAATGCAAAGGCTCTAGACGCAAATATTGGTGTGAGAGCTAATTCAATCAAGGAAACACTGCATGTTGGTGAAGGGCATATTGAAGAAGGATCTGCCGAGTGGTTCTTGTGGGAGAACAACTCCATTTGGCTCACTAACTTCACACACCATCAGGCTTCCAAGCAGCTCTCAAGGAAACTCAGTTTTCACACTCTATGCTTAGTGCTCTATGTGTGCCTAGGACTGAAATGAAGCTTGGTCAGCATCCCACACAAACGAATGCTCCACATGCGGGTTTCACATGCCACCACTCCACATTCTCAGGCAACTTCAGCGCCACAGCCGTTTTCAGATAGCCCTCAATGCAAAGGCTCTAGACGCAAATATTGGTGTGAGAGCTAATCAATCAAGGAAACACTGCATGTTGGTGAAGGGCATATTGAAGAAGGATCAGCCGAGTGTTCTTGTGGGAGAACAACTCCATTTGGCTCACTAACTTCACACACCATCAGGCTTCCAAGCAGCTCTCAAGGAAACTCAGTTTTCACACTCTATGCTTAGTGCCCTTTGAGTGCCTAGGACTGAAATGAAGCTTGGTCAGCATCCCACACAAACGAATGCTCCACATGCGGTTTTCACATGCCACCAACTCCACATTCACAGGCAACTTCAGCGCCACAGCCGTTTTCAGATAGCCCTCAATGCAAAGGCTCTAGACGCAAATATTGGTGTGAGAGCTAATTCAATCAAGGAAACACTGCATGTTGGTGAAGGGCATTTGAAGAAGGATCGGTCGAGTGGTTCTTGTGGGAGAACAACTCCATTTGGCTCACTAACTTCACACACCATCAGGCTTCCAAGCAGCTCTCAAGGAAACTCAGTTTTCACACTCTATGCTTAGTGCCCTTTGAGTGCATTATCTAGCAATGAACCTGGTAGAGTATCCCACACAAACGAATGTTCCACATGCGAGTTTCACATGCCACCAACTCCACATTCACAGGCAACTTCAGCGCCACAGCCGTTTTCAGATAGCCCTCAATGCAAAGGCTCTAGACGCAAATATGGTGTGAGAGCTAATTCAATCAAGGAACACTGCATGTTGGTGAAGGGCATATTGAAGAAGGATCAGCCGAGTGGTTCTTGTGGGAGAACAACTCCATTTGGCTCACTAACTTCACACACCATCAGGCTTCCAAGCAGCTCCCAAGGAAACTCAGTTTTCACACTCTATGCTTAGTGCCCTTGAGTGCATTATCTAGCAATGAACCTGGTCAGCATCCACACAAACGAATGCTCCACATGCGGGTTTCACATGCCACCAACTCCACATTCACAGGCAACTTCAGCGCCACAGCCGTTTTCAGATAGCCCTCAATGCAAAGGCTCTAGACGCAAATATTGGTGTGAGAGCTAATTCAATCAAGGAAACACTGCATGTTGGTGAAGGGCATATTGAAGAAGAATCAGCCAAGTGGTTCTTGTGGGAGAACAACTCCATTTGGCTCACTAACTTCACACACCATCAGGCTTCCAAGCAGCTCTCAAGGAAACTCAGTTTTCACACTCTATGCTTAGTGCTCTATGTGCGCCTAGGACTGAAATGAAGCTTGGTCAGCATCCCACTCAAACGAATGCTCCACATGCGGGTTTCACATGCCACCAACTCCACATTCACAGGCAACTTCAGCACCACAGCCGTTTTCAGATAGCCCTCAATGCAAAGGCTCTAGACGCAAATATTGGTGTGAGAGCTAATTCAATCAAGGAAACACTGCATGTTGGTGAAGGGCATATTGAAGAAGGATCAGCCGAGTAGTTCTTGTGGGAGAACAACTCCATTTGGCTCACTACACACACCATCAGGCTTCCAAGCAGCTCTCAAGGAAACTCAGTTTTCACACTCTATGCCTAGTGCCCTTTGAGTGCATTATCTAGCAATGAACCTGGTAGAGCATCCCACACAAACGAATGCTCCACATGCGGGTTTCACATGCCACCAACTCCACATTCACAGGCAACTTCAGCGCCACAGCCGTTTGCAGATAGCCCTCAATGCAAAGGCTCTAGACGCAAATATTGGTGTGAGAGCTAATTCAATCAAGGAAATACTGCATGTTGGTGAAGGGCATATTGAAGAAGGATCAGCCGAGTGGTTCTTGTGGGAGAACAACTCCATTTGGCTCACTAACTTCACACACCATCAGGCTTCCAAGCAGCTCTCAAGGAAACTCAGTTTTCACACTCTATGCTTAGTGCCCTTTGAGTGCCTAGGACTGAAATGAAGCTTGGTCAGCATCCCACACAAACGAATGCTCCACATGCGGGTTTCACATGCCACCAACTCCACATTCACAGGCAACTTCAGCGCCACAGCCGTTTTCAGATAGCCCTCAATGCAAAGGCTCTAGACGCAAATATTGGTGTGAGAGCTAATTCAATCAAGGAAACACTGCATGTTGGTGAAGGGCATATTGAAGAAGGATCAGCGAAGTGGTTCTTGTGGGAGAACAACTCCATTTGGCTAACTAACTTCACACACCATCAGGCTTCCCAGCAGCTCTCAAGGAAACTCAGTTTTCACACTCTATGCCTAGTGCCCTTTGAGTGCATTATCTAGGAATGAACCTGGTAGAGCATCCCACACAAACGAATGTTCCACATGCGGGTTTCACATGCCACCAACTCCACATTCACAGGCAACTTCAGCGCCACAGCCGTTTTCAGATAGCCCTCAATGCAAAGGCTCTAGACGCAAATATTGGTGTGAGAGCTAATTCAATCAGGAAACACTGCATGTTGGTGAAGGGCATATTGAAGAAGGATCAGCCGAGTGGTTCTTGTGGGAGAACAACTCCATTTGGCTCACTAACTTCACACACCATCAGGCTTCCAAGCAGCTCTCAAGGAAACTCAGTTTTCACACTCTATGCTTAGTGCCCTTTGAGTGCCTAGGACTGAAATGAAGCTTGGTCAGCATCCACACAAACGAATGCTCCACATGCGGGTTTCACATGCCACCAACTCCACATTCACAGGCAACTTCAGCGCCACAGCCGTTTTCAGATAGCCCTCAATGCAAAGGCTCTAGACGCAAATATTGGTGTGAGAGCTAATTCAATCAAGGAAACACTGCATGTGGTGAAGGGCATATTGAAGAAGGATCGGTCGAGTGGTTCTTGTGGGAGAACAACTCCATTTGGCTCACTAACTTCACACACCATCAGGCTTCCAAGCAGCTCTAAAGGAAACTCAGTTTCACACTCTATGCTTAGTGCCCTTTGAGTGCATTATCTAGGAATGAACCTGGTAGAGCATCCCACACAAACGAATGTTCCACATGCGGGTTTCACATGCCACCAACTCCACATTCACAGGCAACTTCAGCGCCACAGCCGTTTTCAGATAGCCCTCAATGCAAAGGCTCTAGACGCAAATATTGGTGTGAGAGCTAATTCAATCAAGGAAACACTGCATGTTGGTGAAGGGCATATTGAAGAAGGATCAGCCGAGTGGTTCTTGTGGGAGAACAACTCCATTTGGCTCACTAACTTCACACACCATCAGGCTTCCAAGCAGCTCTCAAGGAAACTCAGTTTTCACACTCTATGCTTAGTGCTCTATGTGTGCCTAGGACTGAAATGAAGCTTGGTCAGCATCCCACACAAACGAATGCTCCACATGCGGGTTTCACATGCCACCAACTCCACATTCTCAGGCAACTTCAGCGCCACAGCCGTTTTCAGATAGCCCTCAATGCAAAGGCTCTAGACGCAAATATTGGTGTGAGAGCTAATTCAATCAAGGAAACACTGCATGTTGGTGAAGGTCATATTGAAGAAGGATCAGCCGAGTGGTTCTTGTGGGAGAACAACTCCATTTGGCTCACTAACTTCACACACCATCAGGCTTCCAAGCAGCTCTCAAGGAAACTCAGTTTTCACACTCTATGCTTAGTGCCCTTTGAGTGCCTAGGACTGAAATGAAGCTTGGTCAGCATCCCACACAAACGAATGCTCCACATGCGGGTTTCACATGCCACCAACTCCACATTCACAGGCAACTTCAGCGCCACAGCCGTTTTCAGATAGCCCTCAATGCAAAGGCTCTAGACGCAAATATTGGTGTGAGAGCTAATTCAATCAAGGAAACACTGCATGTTGGTGAAGGGCATTTTGAAGAAGGATCGGTCGAGTGGTTCTTGTGGGAGAACAACTCCATTTGGCTCACTAACTTCACACACCATCAGGCTTCCAAGCAGCTCTCAAGGAAACTCAGTTTTCACACTCTATGCTTAGTGCCCTTTGAGTGCATTATCTAGGAATGAACCTGGTAGAGTATCCCACACAAACGAATGTTCCACATGCGAGTTTCACATGCCACCAACTCCACATTCACAGGCAACTTCAGCGCCACAGCCGTTTTCAGATAGCCCTCAATGCAAAGGCTCTAGACGCAAATATTGGTGTGAGAGCTAATTCAATCAAGGAAACACTGCATGTTGGTGAAGGGCATATTGAAGAAGAATCAGCCAAGTGGTTCTTGTGGGAGAACAACTCCATTTGGCTCACTAACTTCACACACCATCAGGCTTCCAAGCAGCTCTCAAGGAAACTCAGTTTTCACACTCTATGCTTAGTGCTCTATGTGCGCCTAGGACTGAAATGAAGCTTGGTCAGCATCCCACTCAAACGAATGCTCCACATGCGGGTTTCACATGCCACCAACTCCACATTCACAGGCAACTTCAGCACCACAGCCGTTTTCAGATAGCCCTCAATGCAAAGGCTCTAGACGCAAATATTGGTGTGAGAGCTAATTCAATCAAGGAAACACTGCATGTTGGTAAAGGGCATATTGAAGAAGGATCAGCCGAGTGGTTCTTGTGGGAGAACAACTCCATTTGGCTCACTACACACACCATCAGGCTTCCAAGCAGCTCTCAAGGAAACTCAGTTTTCACACTCTATGCCTAGTGCCCTTTGAGTGCATTATCTAGCAATGAACCTGGTAGAGCATCCCACACAAACGAATGCTCCACATGCGGGTTTCACATGCCACCAACTCTACATTCACAGGCAACTTCAGCGCCACAGCCGTTTGCAGATAGCCCTCAATGCAAAGGCTCTAGACGCAAATATTGGTGTGAGAGCTAATTCAATCAAGGAAATACTGCATGTTGGTGAAGGGCATATTGAAGAAGGATCAGCCGAGTGGTTCTTGTGGGAGAACAACTCCATTTGGCTCACTAACTTCACACACCATCAGGCTTCCAAGCAGCTCTCAAGGAAACTCAGTTTTCACACTCTATGCTTAGTGCCCTTTGAGTGCATTATCTAGGAATGAACCTGGTAGAGCATCCCACACAAACGAATGTTCCACATGCGGGTTTCACATGCCACCAACTCCACATTCACAGGCAACTTCAGCGCCACAGCCGTTTTCAGATAGCCCTCAATGCAAAGGCTCTAGACGCAAATATTGGTGTGAGAGCTAATTCAATCAAGGAAACACTGCATGTTGGTGAAGGGCATATTGAAGAAGGATCAGCCGAGTGGTTCTTGTGGGAGAACAACTCCATTTGGCTCACTAACTTCACACACCATCAGGCTTACAAGCAGCTCTCAAGGAAACTCAGTTTTCACACTCTATGCTTAGTGCCCTTTGAGTGCCTAGGACTGAAATGAAGCTTGGTCAGCATCCCACACAAACGAATGCTCCACATGCGGGTTTCACATGCCACCAACTCCACATTCACAGGCAACTTCAGCGCCACAGCCGTTTTCTGATAGCCCTCAATGCAAAGGCTCTAGACGCAAATATTGGTGTGAGAGCTAATTCAATCAAGGAAACACTGCATGTTGGTGAAGGGCATATTGAAGAAGGATCAGCCGAGTAGATCTTGTGGGAGAACAACTCCATTTGGCTAACTAACTTCACACACCATCAGGCTTCCAAGCAGCTCTCAAGGAAACTCAGTTTTCACACTCTATGCTTAGTGCTCTATGTGTGCCTAGGACTGAAATGAAGCTTGGTCAGCATCCCACACAAACGAATGCTCCACATGCGGGTTTCACATGCCACCAACTCCACATTCTCAGGCAACTTCAGCGCCACAGCCGTTTTCAGATAGCCCTCAATGCAAAGGCTCTAGACGCAAATATTGGTGTGCGAGCTAATTCAATCAAGGAAACACTGCATGTTGGTGAAGGGCATATTGAAGAAGGATCAGCCGAGTGGTTCTTGTGGGAGAACAACTCCATTTGGCTCACTAACTTCACACACCATCAGGCTTCCAAGCAGCTCTCAAGGAAACTCAGTTTTCACACTCTATGCTTAGTGCCCTTTGAGTGCCTAGGACTGAAATGAAGCTTGGAGAGCATCCCACACAAACGAATGCTCCACATGCGGGTTTCACATGCCACCAACTCCACATTCACAGGCAACTTCAGCGCCACAGCCGTTTTCAGATAGCCCTCAATGCAAAGGCTCTAGACGCAAATATTGGTGTGAGAGCTAATTCAATCAAGGAAACACTGCATGTTGGTGAAGGGCATTTTGAAGAAGGATCGGTCGAGTGGTTCTTGTGGGAGAACAACTCCATTTGGCTCACTAACTTCACACACCATCAGGCTTCCAAGCAGCTCTCAAGGAAACTCAGTTTTCACACTCTATGCTTAGTGCCCTTTGAGTGCATTATCTAGGAATGAACCTGGTAGAGTATCCCACACAAACGAATGTTCCACATGCGAGTTTCACATGCCACCAACTCCACATTCACAGGCAACTTCAGCGCCACAGCCGTTTTCAGATAGCCCTCAATGCAAAGGCTCTAGACGCAAATATTGGTGTGAGAGCTAATTCAATCAAGGAAACACTGCATGTTGGTGAAGGGCATATTGAAGAAGGATCAGCCGAGTGGTTCTTGTGGGAGAACAACTCCATTTGGCTCACTAACTTCACACACCATCAGGCTTCCAAGCAGCTCCCAAGGAAACTCAGTTTTCACACTCTATGCTTAGCGCCCTTTGAGTGCATTATCTAGCAATGAACCTGGTCAGCATCCCACACAAACGAATGCTCCACATGCGGGTTTCACATGCCACCAACTCCACATTCACAGGCAACTTCAGCGCCACAGCCGTTTTCAGATAGCCCTCAATGCAAAGGCTCTAGACGCAAATATTGGTGTGAGAGCTAATTCAATCAAGGAAACACTGCATGTTGGTGAAGGGCATATTGAAGAAGAATCAGCCAAGTGGTTCTTGTGGGAGAACAACTCCATTTGGCTCACTAACTTCACACACCATCAGGCTTCCAAGCAGCTCTCAAGGAAACTCAGTTTTCACACTCTATGCTTAGTGCTCTATGTGCGCCTAGGACTGAAATGAAGCTTGGTCAGCATCCCACTCAAACGAATGCTCCACATGCGGGGTTTCACATGCCACCAACTCCACATTCACAGGCAACTTCAGCACCACAGCCGTTTTCAGATAGCCCTCAATGCAAAGGCTCTAGACGCAAATATTGGTGTGAGAGCTAATTCAATCAAGGAAACACTGCATGTTGGTGAAGGGCATATTGAAGAAGGATCAGCCGAGTGGTTCTTGTGGGAGAACAACTCCATTTGGCTCACTAACTTCACACACCCATCAGGCTTCCAAGCAGCTCCCAAGGGAAACTCAGTTTTCACACTCTATGCTTAGTGCCCTTTGAGTGCATTATCTAGCAATGAACCTGGTCAGCATCCCACACAAACGAATGCTCCACATGCGGGTTTCACATGCCACCAACTCCACATTCACAGGCAACTTCAGCGCCACAGCCGTTTTCAGATAGCCCTCAATGCAAAGGCTCTAGACGCAAATATTGGTGTGAGAGCTAATTCAATCAAGGAAACACTGCATGTTGGTGAAGGGCATATTGAAGAAGAATCAGCCAAGTGGTTCTTGTGGGAGAACAACTCCATTTGGCTCACTAACTTCACACACCATCAGGCTTCCAAGCAGCTCTCAAGGAAACTCAGTTTTCACACTCTATGCTTAGTGCCCTTTGTATGGCTAGGACTGAAATGAACCTGGTAGAGCATCCCACACAAACGAATGCTCCACATGCGGGTTTCACATGCCACCAACTCCACATTCACAGGCAACTTCAGCGCCACAGCCGTTTTCAGATAGCCCTCAATGCAAAGGCTCTAGACGCAAATATTGGTGTGAGAGCTAATTCAATCAAGGAAACACTGCATGTTGGTGAAGGGCATATTGAAGAAGGATCAGCCGAGTGGTTCTTGTGGGAGAACAACTCCATTTGGCTCACTACACACACCATCAGGCTTCCAAGCAGCTCTCAAGGAAACTCAGTTTTCACACTCTATGCCTAGTGCCCTTTGAGTGCATTATCTAGCAATGAACCTGGTAGAGCATCCCACACAAACGAATGCTCCACATGCGGGTTTCACATGCCACCAACTCCACATTCACAGGCAACTTCAGCGCCACAGCCGTTTGCAGATAGCCCTCAATGCAAAGGCTCTAGATGCAAATATTGGTGTGAGAGCTAATTCAATCAAGGAAACACTGCATGTTGGTGAAGGTCATATTGAAGAAGGATCAGCGAAGTGGTTCTTGTGGGAGAACAACTCCATTTGGCTCACTAACTTCACACACCATCAGGCTTCCAAGCAGCTCTCAAGGAAACTCAGTTTTCACACTCTATGCTCAGTGCCCTTTGAGTGCATTATCTAGGAATGAACCTGGTAGAGCATCCCACACAAATGAATGTTCCACATGCGGGTTTCACATGCCACCAACTCCACATTCACAGGCAACTTCAGCGCCACAGCCGTTTTCAGATAGCCCTCAATGCAAAGGCTCTAGACGCAAATATTGGTGTGAGAGCTAATTCAATCAAGGAAATACTGCATGTTGGTGAAGGGCATATTGAAGAAGGATCAGCCGAGTGGTTCTTGTGAGAGAACAACTCCATTTGGCTCACTAACTTCACACACCATCAGGCTTCCAAGCAGCTCTCAAGGAAACTCAGTTTTCACACTCTATGCTTAGTGCCCTTTGAGTGCCTAGGACTGAAATGAAGCTTGGTCAGCATCCCACACAAACGAATGCTCCACATGCGGGTTTCACATGCCACCAACTCCACATTCACAGGCAACTTCAGCGCCACAGCCGTTTTCAGATAGCCCTCAATGCAAAGGCTCTAGACGCAAATATTGGTGTGAGAGCTAATTCAATCAAGGAAACACTGCATGTTGGTGAAGGGCATATTGAAGAAGGATCAGCCGAGTGGTTCTTGTGGGAGAACAACTCCATTTGGCTCACTAACTTCACACACCATCAGGCTTCCAAGCAGCTCTCAAGGAAACTCAGTTTTCACACTCTATGCTTAGTGCCCTTTGAGTGCATTATCTAGGAATGAACCTGGTAGAGCATCCCACACAAACGAATGCTCCACATGCGGGTTTCACATGCCACCAACTCCACATTCACAGGCAACTTCAGCGCCACAGCCGTTTTCAGATAGCCCTCAATGCAAAGGCTCTAGACGCAAATATTGGTGTGAGAGCTAATTCAATCAAGGAAACACTGCATGTTGGTGAAGGGCATATTGAAGAAGGATCAGCCGAGTGGTTCTTGTGGGAGAACAACTCCATTTGGCTCACTAACTTCACACACCATCAGGCTTCCAAGCAGCTCTCAAGGAAACTCAGTTTTCACACTCTATGCTTAGTGCCCTTTGAGTGCCTAGGACTGAAATGAAGCTTGGAGAGCATCCCACACAAACGAATGCTCCACATGCGGGTTTCACATGCCACCAACTCCACATTCACAGGCAACTTCAGCGCCACAGCCGTTTTCAGATAGCCCTCAATGCAAAGGCTCTAGACGCAAATATTGGTGTGAGAGCTAATTCAATCAAGGAAACACTGCATGTTGGTGAAGGGCATATTGAAGAAGGATCAGCCGAGTGGTTCTTGTGGGAGAACAACTCCATTTGGCTCACTAACTTCACACACCATCAGGCTTCCAAGCAGCTCTCAAGGAAACTCAGTTTTCACACTCTAGGCTTAGTGCCCTTTGTATGGCTAGGACTGAAATGAAGCTTGGTCAGCATCCCACACAAACGAATGCTCCACATGCGGGTTTCACATGCCACCAACTCCACATTCACAGGCAACTTCAGCGCCACAGCCGTTTTCAGATAGCCCTCAATGCAAAGGCTCTAGACGCAAATATTGGTGTGAGAGCTAATTCAATCAAGGAAACACTGCATGTTGGTGAAGGGCATATTGAAGAAGGATCAGCCGAGTGGTTCTTGTGGGAGAACAACTCCATTTGGCTCACTAACTTCACACACCATCAGGCTTCCAAGCAGCTCTCAAGGAAACTCAGTTTTCACACTCTATGCTTAGTGCTCTATGTGTGCCTAGGACTGAAATGAAGCTTGGTCAGCATCCCACACAAACGAATGCTCCACATGCGGGTTTCACATGCCACCAACTCCACATTCTCAGGCAACTTCAGTGCCACAGCCGTTTTCAGATAGCCCTCAATGCAAAGGCTCTAGACGCAAATATTGGTGTGCGAGCTAATTCAATCAAGGAAACACTGCATGTTGGTGAAGGTCATATTGAAGAAGGATCAGCCGAGTGGTTCTTGTGGGAGAACAACTCCATTTGGCTCACTAACTTCACACACCATCAGGCTTCCAAGCAGCTCTCAAGGAAACTCAGGTTTCACACTCTATGCTTAGTGCCCTTTGAGTGCCTAGGACTGAAATGAAGCTTGGAGAGCATCCCACACAAACGAATGCTCCACATGCGGGTTTCACATGCCACCAACTCCACATTCACAGGCAACTTCAGCGCCACAGCCGTTTTCAGATAGCCCTCAATGCAAAGGCTCTAGACGCAAATATTGGTGTGAGAGCTAATTCAATCAAGGAAACACTGCATGTTGGTGAAGGGCATTTTGAAGAAGGATCGGTCGAGTGGTTCTTGTGGGAGAACAACTCCATTTGGCTCACTAACTTCACACACCATCAGGCTTCCAAGCAGCTCTCAAGGAAACTCAGTTTTCACACTCTATGCTTAGTGCCCTTTGAGTGCATTATCTAGGAATGAACCTGGTAGAGTATCCCACACAAACGAATGTTCCACATGCGAGTTTCACATGCCACCAACTCCACATTCTCAGGCAACTTCAGCGCCACAGCCGTTTTCAGATAGCCCTCAATGCAAAGGCTCTAGACGCAAATATTGGTGTGAGAGCTAATTCAATCAAGGAAACACTGCATGTTGGTGAAGGGCATATTGAAGAAGGATCAGCCAAGTGGTTCTTGTGGGAGAACAACTCCATTTGGCTCACTAACTTCACACACCATCAGGCTTCCAAGCAGCTCTCAAGGAAACTCAGTTTTCACACTCTATGTTTAGTGCACTTTGAGTACATTATCTAGGAATGAACCTGGTAGAGCATCCCACACAAACGAATGCTCCACATGCGGGTTTCACATGCCACCAACTCCACATTCACAGGCAACTTCAGCGCCACAGCCGTTTTCAGATAGCCCTCAATGCAAAGGCTCTAGACGCAAATATTGGTGTGAGAGCTAATTCAATCAAGGAAACACTGCATGTTGGTGAAGGGCATATTGAAGAAGGATCAGCCGAGTGGTTCTTGTGGGAGAACAACTCCATTTGGCTCACTAACTTCACACACCATCAGGCTTCCAAGCAGCTCTCAAGGAAACTCAGTTTTCACACTCTATGCTTAGTGCTCTATGTGCGCCTAGGACTGAAATGAAGCTTGGTCAGCATCCCACTCAAACGAATGCTCCACATGCGGGTTTCACATGCCACCAACTCCACATTCACAGGCAACTTCAGCACCACAGCCGTTTTCAGATAGCCCTCAATGCAAAGGCTCTAGACGCAAATATTGGTGTGAGAGCTAATTCAATCAAGGAAACACTGCATGTTGGTGAAGGGCATATTGAAGAAGGATCAGCCGAGTGGTTCTTGTGGGAGAACAACTCCATTTGGCTCACTACACACACCATCAGGCTTCCAAGCAGCTCTCAAGGAAACTCAGTTTTCACACTCTATGCCTAGTGCCCTTTGAGTGCATTATCTAGCAATGAACTTGGTAGAGCATCCCACACAAACGAATGCTCCACATGCGGGTTTCACATGCCACCAACTCCACATTCACAGGCAACTTCAGCGCCACAGCCGTTTGCAGATAGCCCTCAATGCAAAGGCTCTAGATGCAAATATTGGTGTGAGAGCTAATTCAATCAAGGAAACACTGCATGTTGGTGAAGGGCATATTGAAGAAGGATCAGCGAAGTGGTTCTTGTGGGAGAACAACTCCATTTGGCTCACTAACTTCACACACCATCAGGCTTCCAAGCAGCTCTCAAGGAAACTCAGTTTTCACAATCTATGCTTAGTGCCCTTTGAGTGCATTATCTAGGAATGAACCTGGTAGAGCATCCCACACAAACGAATGTTCCACATGCGGGTTTCACATGCCACCAACTCCACATTCTCAGGCAACTTCAGCGCCACAGCCGTTTTCAGATAGCCCTCAATGCAAAGGCTCTAGACGCAAATATTGGTGTGAGAGCTAATTCAATCAAGGAAATACTGCATGTTGGTGAAGGGCATATTGAAGAAGGATCAGCCGAGTGGTTCTTGTGGGAGAACAACTCCATTTGGCTCACTAACTTCACACACCATCAGGCTTCCAAGCAGCTCTCAAGGAAACTCAGTTTTCACACTCTATGCTTAGTGCCCTTTGAGTGCCTAGGACTGAAATGAAGCTTGGTCAGCATCCCACACAAACGAATGCTCCACATGCGGGTTTCACATGCCACCAACTCCACATTCACAGGCAACTTCAGCGCCACAGCCGTTTTCAGATAGCCCTCAATGCAAAGGCTCTAGACGCAAATATTGGTGTGAGAGCTAATTCAATCAAGGAAACACTGCATGTTGGTGAAGGGCATATTGAAGAAGGATCAGCCGAGTGGTTCTTGTGGGAGAACAACTCCATTTGGCTCACTAACTTCACACACCATCAGGCTTCCAAGCAGCTCTCAAGGAAACTCAGTTTTCACACTCTATGCTTAGTGCCCTTTGAGTGCCTAGGACTGAAATGAAGCTTGGTCAGCATCCCACACAAACGAATGCTCCACATGCGGGTTTCACATGCCACCAACTCCACATTCACAGGCAACTTCAGCGCCACAGCCGTTTTCAGATAGCCCTCAATGCAAAGGCTCTAGACGCAAATATTGGTGTGAGAGCTAATTCAATCAAGGAAACACTGCATGTTGGTGAAGGGCATATTGAAGAAGGATCAGCCGAGTAGATCTTGTTGGAGAACAACTCCATTTGGCTAACTAACTTCACACACCATCAGGCTTCCAAGCAGCTCTCAAGGAAACTCAGTTTTCACACTCTATGCTTAGTGCCCTTTGAGTGCCTAGGACTGAAATGAAGCTTGGTCAGCATCCCACACAAACGAATGCTCCACATGCGGGTTTCACATGCCACCAACTCCACATTCTCAGGCAACTTCAGCGCCACAGCCGTTTTCAGATAGCCCTCAATGCAAAGGCTCTAGACGCAAATATTGGTGTGAGAGCTAATTCAATCAAGGAAACACTGCATGTTGGTGAAGGGCATATTGAAGAAGGATCAGCCGAGTAGTTCTTGTGGGAGAACAACTCCATTTGGCTCACTAACTTCACACACCATCAGGCTTCCAAGCAGCTCTCAAGGAAACACAGTTTTCACACTCTATGCTTAGTGCCCTTTGAGTGCATTTTCTAGAAATGAACCTGGTAGAGCATCCCACACAAACGAATGCTCCACATGCGGGTTTCACATGCCACCAACTCCACATTCACAGGCAACTTCAGCGCCACAGCCGTTTTCAGATAGCCCTCAATGCAAAGGCTCTAGACGCAAATATTGGTGTGAGAGCTAATTCAATCAAGGAAACACTGCATGTTGGTGAAGGGCATATTGAAGAAGTATCAGCCGAGTGGTTCTTGTGGGAGAACAACTCCATTTGGCTCACTAACTTCACACACCATCAGGCTTCCAAGCAGCTCTCAAGGAAACACAGTTTTCACACTCTATGCTTAGTGCCCTTTGAGTGCATTTTCTAGAAATGAACCTGGTAGAGCATCCCACACAAACGAATGCTCCACATGCGGGTTTCACATGCCACCAACTCCACATTCACAGGCAACTTCAGCGCCACAGCCGTTTTCAGATAGCCCTCAATGCAAAGGCTCTAGAGGCAAATATTGGTGTGAGAGCTAATTCAATCAAGGAAACACTGCATGTTGGTGAAGGGCATATTGAAGAAGGATCAGCCGAGTGGTTCTTGTGGGAGAACAACTCCATTTGGCTCACTAACTTCACACACCATCAGGCTTCCAAGCAGCTCTCAAGGAAACTCAGTTTTCACACTCTATGCTTAGTGCCCTTTGAGTGCCTAGGACTGAAATGAAGCTTGGTCAGCATCCCACACAAACGAATGCTCCACATGCGGGTTTCACATGCCACCAACTCCACATTCACAGGCAACTTCAGCGCCACAGCCGTTTTCAGATAGCCCTCAATGCAAAGGCTCTAGACGCAAATATTGGTGTGAGAGCTAATTCAATCAAGGAAACACTGCATGTTGGTGAAGGGCATTTTGAAGAAGGATCGGTCGAGTGGTTCTTGTGGGAGAACAACTCCATTTGGCTCACTAACTTCACACACCATCAGGCTTCCAAGCAGCTCTCAAGGAAACTCAGTTTTCACACTCTATGCTTAGTGCCCTTTGAGTGCATTATCTAGGAATGAACCTGGTAGAGCATCCCACACAAACGAATGTTCCACATGCGAGTTTCACATGCCACCAACTCCACATTCACAGGCAACTTCAGCGCCACAGCCGTTTTCAGATAGCCCTCAATGCAAAGGCTCTAGACGCAAATATTGGTGTGAGAGCTAATTCAATCAAGGAAACACTGCATGTTGGTGAAGGGCATATTGAAGAAGGATCAGCCGAGTGGTTCTTGTTGGGAGAACAACTCCATTTGGCTCACTAACTTCACACACCATCAGGCTTCCAAGCAGCTCTCAAGGAAACTCAGTTTTCACACTCTATGCTTAGTGCTCTATGTGTGCCTAGGACTGAAATGAAGCTTGGTCAGCATCCCACACAAACGAATGCTCCACATGCGGGTTTCACATGCCACCAACTCCACATTCTCAGGCAACTTCAGCGCCACAGCCGTTTTCAGATAGCCCTCAATGCAAAGGCTCTAGACGCAAATATTGGTGTGAGAGCTAATTCAATCAAGGAAACACTGCATGTTGGTGAAGGGCATTTTGAAGAAGGATCGGTCGAGTGGTTCTTGTGGGAGAACAACTCCATTTGGCTCACTAACTTCACACACCATCAGGCTTCCAAGCAGCTCTCAAGGAAACTCAGTTTTCACACTCTATGCTTAGTGCCCTTTGAGTGCATTATCTAGGAATGAACCTGGTAGAGCATCCCACACAAACGAATGTTCCACATGCGAGTTTCACATGCCACCAACTCCACATTCACAGGCAACTTCAGCGCCACAGCCGTTTTCAGATAGCCCTCAATGCAAAGGCTCTAGACGCAAATATTGGTGTGAGAGCTAATTCAATCAAGGAAACACTGCATGTTGGTGAAGGGCATATTGAAGAAGGATCAGCCGAGTGGTTCTTGTGGGAGAACAACTCCATTTGGCTCACTAACTTCACACACCATCAGGCTTCCAAGCAGCTCTCAAGGAAACTCAGTTTTCACACTCTATGCTTAGTGCTCTATGTGTGCCTAGGACTGAAATGAAGCTTGGTCAGCATCCCACACAAACGAATGCTCCACATGCGGGTTTCACATGCCACCAACTCCACATTCTCAGGCAACTTCAGCGCCACAGCCGTTTTCAGATAGCCCTCAATGCAAAGGCTCTAGACGCAAATATTGGTGTGAGAGCTAATTCAATCAAGGAAACACTGCATGTTGGTGAAGGTCATATTGAAGAAGGATCAGCCGAGTGGTTCTTGTGGGAGAACAACTCCATTTGGCTCACTAACTTCACACACCATCAGGCTTCCAAGCAGCTCTCAAGGAAACTCAGTTTTCACACTCTATGCTTAGTGCCCTTTGAGTGCCTAGGACTGAAATGAAGCTTGGTCAGCATCCCACACAAACGAATGCTCCACATGCGGGTTTCACATGTCACCAACTCCACATTCACAGGCAACTTCAGCGCCACAGCCGTTTTCAGATAGCCCTCAATGCAAAGGCTCTAGACGCAAATATTGGTGTGAGAGCTAATTCAATCAAGGAAACACTGCATGTTGGTGAAGGGCATTTTGAAGAAGGATCGGTCGAGTGGTTCTTGTGGGAGAACAACTCCATTTGGCTCACTAACTTCACACACCATCAGGCTTCCAAGCAGCTCTCAAGGAAACTCAGTTTTCACACTCTATGCTTAGTGCCCTTTGAGTGCATTATCTAGGAATGAACCTCGTAGAGTATCCCACACAAACGAATGTTCCACATGCGAGTTTCACATGCCACGAACTCCACATTCACAGGCAACTTCAGCGCCACAGCCGTTTTCAGATAGCCCCCAATGCAAAGGCTCTAGACGCAAATATTGGTGTGAGAGCTAATTCAATCAAGGAAACACTGCATGTTGGTGAAGGGCATATTGAAGAAGGATCAGCCGAGTGGTTCTTGTGGGAGAACAACTCCATTTGGCTCACTAACTTCACACACCATCAGGCTTCCAAGCAGCTCTCAAGGAAACTCAGTTTTCACACTCTATGCTTAGTGCTCTATGTGTGCCTAGGACTGAAATGAAGCTTGGTCAGCATCCCACACAAACGAATGCTCCACATGCGGGTTTCACATGCCACCAACTCCACATTCACAGGGAACTTCAGCGCCACAGCCTTTTTCAGATAGCCCTCAATGCAAAGGCTCTAGACGCAAATATTGGTGTGAGAGCTAATTCAATCAAGGAAACACTGCATGTTGGTGAAGGGCATATTGAAGAAGGATCAGCCGAGTAGATCTTGTGGGAGAACAACTCCATTTGGCTAAATAACTTCACACACCATCAGGCTTCCAAGCAGCTCTCAAGGAAACTCAGTTTTCACACTCTATGCTTAGTGCCCTTTGAGTGCATTATCTAGGAATGAACCTGGTAGAGCATCCCAGACAAACGAATGCTCCACATGCGGGTTTCACATGCCACCAACTCCACATTCACAGGCAACTTCAGCGCCACAGCCGTTTTCAGATAGCCCTCAATGCAAAGGCTCTAGACGCAAATATTGGTGTGAGAGCTAATTCAATCAAGGAAACACTGCATGTTGGTGAAGGGCATATTGAAGAAGGATCAGCCGAGTGGTTCTTGTGGGAGAACAACTCCATTTGGCTCACTAACTTCACACACCATCAGGCTTCCAAGCAGCTCCCAAGGAAACTCAGTTTTCACACTCTATGCTTAGTGCACTTTGAGTGCATTATCTAGCAATGAACCTGGTCAGCATCCCACACAAACGAATGCTCCACATGCGGGTTTCACATGCCACCAACTCCACATTCACAGGCAACTTCAGCGCCACAGCCGTTTTCAGATAGCCCTCAATGCAAAGGCTCTAGACGCAAATATTGGTGTGAGAGCTAATTCAATCAAGGAAACACTGCATGTTGGTGAAGGGCATATTGAAGAAGAATCAGCCAAGTGGTTCTTGTGGGAGAACAACTCCATTTGGCTCACTAACTTCACACACCATCAGGCTTCCAAGCAGCTCTCAAGGAAACTCAGTTTTCACACTCTATGCTTAGTGCTCTATGTGCGCCTAGGACTGAAATGAAGCTTGGTCAGCATCCCACTCAAACGAATGCTCCACATGCGGGTTTCACATGCCACCAACTCCACATTCACAGGCAACTTCAGCACCACAGCCGTTTTCAGATAGCCCTCAATGCAAAGGCTCTAGACGCAAATATTGGTGTGAGAGCTAATTCAATCAAGGAAACACTGCATGTTGGTGAAGGGCATATTGAAGAAGGATCAGCCGAGTGGTTCTTGTGGGAGAACAACTCCATTTGGCTCACTACACACACCATCAGGCTTCCAAGCAGCTCTCAAGGAAACTCAGTTTTCACACTCTATGCCTAGTGCCCTTTGAGTGGATTATCTAGCAATGAACCTGGTAGAGCATCCCACACAAACGAATGCTCCACATGCGGGTTTCACATGCCACCAACTCCACATTCACAGGCAACTTCAGCGCCACAGCCGTTTGCAGATAGCCCTCAATGCAAAGGCTCTAGATGCAAATATTGGTGTGAGAGCTAATTCAATCAAGGAAACACTGCATGTTGGTGAAGGGCATATTGAAGAAGGATCAGCGAAGTGGTTCTTGTGGGAGAACAACTCCATTTGGCTCACTAACTTCACACACCATCAGGCTTCCAAGCAGCTCTCAAGGAAACTCAGTTTTCACACTCTATGCTCAGTGCCCTTTGAGTGCATTATCTAGGAATGAACCTGGTAGAGCATCCCACACAAACGAATGCTCCACATGCGGGTTTCACATGCCACCAACTCCACATTCACAGGCAACTTCAGCGCCACAGCCGTTTTCAGATAGCCCTCAATGCAAAGGCTCTAGACGCAAATATTGGTGTGAGAGCTAATTCAATCAAGGAAATACTGCATGTTGGTGAAGGGCATATTGAAGAAGGATCAGCCGAGTGGTTCTTGTGGGAGAACAACTCCATTTGGCTCACTAACTTCACACACCATCAGGCTTCCAAGCAGCTCTCAAGGAAACTCAGTTTTCACACTCTATGCTTAGTGCTCTATGTGTGCCTAGGACTGAAATGAAGCTTGGTCAGCATCCCACACAAACGAATGCTAGACATGCGGGTTTCACATGCCACCAACTCCACATTCACAGGCAACTTCAGCGCCACAGCCGTTTCCAGATAGCCCTCAATGCAAAGGCTCTAGACGCAAATATTGGTGTGAGAGCTAATTCAATCAAGGAAACAGTGCATGTTGGTGAAGGGCATATTGAAGAAGGATCAGCCGAGTGGTTTTTGTGGGAGAACAACTCCATTTGGCTCACTAACTTCACACACCATCAGGCTTCCAAGCAGCTCTCAAGGAAACTCAGTTTTCACACTCTATGTTTAGTGCCCTTTGAATGCATTTTCTAGGAATGAACCTGGTAGAGCATCCCACACAAACGAATGCTCCACATGCGGGTTTCACATGCCACCAACTCCACATTCACAGGCAACTTCAGCGCCCACAGCCGTTTTCAGATAGCCCTCAATGCAAAGGCTCTAGACGCAAAATATTGGTGTGAGAGCTAATTCAATCAAGGAAACACTGCATGTTGGTGAAGGGCATATTGAAGAAGGATCAGCCGAGTGGTTCTTGTGGGAGAACAACTCCATTTGGCTCACTAACTTCACACACCATCAGGCTTCCAAGCAGCTCTCAAGGAAACTCAGTTTTCACACTCTATGCTTAGTGCCCTTTGAGTGCCTAGGACTGAAATGAAGCTTGGTCAGCATCCCACACAAACGAATGCTCCACATGCGGGTTTCACATGCCACCAACTCCACATTCAAAGGCAACTTCAGCGCCACAGCCGTTTTCAGATAGCCCTCAATGCAAAGGCTCTAGACGCAAATATTGGTGTGAGAGCTAATTCAATCAAGGAAACACTGCATGTTGGTGAAGGGCATATTGAAGAAGGATCAGCCGAGTGGTTCTTGTGGGAGAACAACTCCATTTGGCTCACTAACTTCACACACCATCAGGCTTCCAAGCAGCTCCAAGGAAACTCAGTTTTCACAACTCTATGCTTAGTGCCCTTTGAGTGCATTATCTAGCAATTAACCTGGTCAGCATCCCACAGAAACGAATGCTCCACATGCGGGTTTCACATGCCACCAACTCCACATTCACAGGCAACTTCAGCGCCACAGCCGTTTTCAGATAGCCCTCAATGCAAAGGCTCTAGACGCAAATATTGGTGTGAGAGCTAATTCAATCAAGGAAACACTGCATGTTGGTGAAGGGCATATTGAAGAAGAATCAGCCAAGTGGTTCTTGTGGGAGAACAAACTCCATTTGGGCTCACTAACTTCACACACCATCAGGCTTCCAAGCAGCTCTCAAGGAAACTCAGTTTTCACACTCTATGCCTAGTGCTCTATGTGCGCCTAGGACTGAAATGAAGCTTGGTCAGCATCCCACTCAAACGAATGCTCCACATGCGGGTTTCACATGCCACCAACTCCACATTCACAGGCAACTTCAGCGCCACAGCCGTTTTCAGATAGCCCTCAATGCAAAGGCTCTAGACGCAAATATTGGTGTGTGAGAGCTAATTCAATCAAGGAAACACTGCATGTTGGTGAAGGGCATATTGAAGAAGGATCAGCCGAGTAGTTCTTGTGGGAGAACAACTCCATTTGGCTCACTAACTTCACACACCATCAGGCTTCCAAGCAGCTCTCAAGGAAACTCAGTTTTCACACTCTATGCTTAGTGCCCTTTGTATGGCTAGGACTGAAATGAACCTGGTAGAGCATCCCACACAAACGAATGCTCCACATGCGGGTTTCACATGCCACCAACTCCACATTCACAGGCAACTTCAGCGCCACAGCCGTTTTCAGATAGCCCTCAATGCAAAGGCTCTAGACGCAAATATTGGTGTGAGAGCTAATTCAATCAAGGAAACACTGCATGTTGGTGAAGGGCATATTGAAGAAGGATCAGCGAAGTGGTTCTTGTGGGAGAACAACTCCATTTGGCTCACTAACTGCACACACCATCAGGCTTCCAAGCAGCTCTCAAGGAAACTCAGTTTTCACACTCTATGCTTAGTGCCCTTTGAGTGCATTATCTAGGAATGAACCTGGTAGAGCATCCCACACAAACGAATGCTCCACATGCGGGTTTCACATGCCACCAACTCCACATTCACAGGCAACTTCAGCGCCACAGCCCGTTTTCAGATAGCCCTCAATGCAAAGGCTCTAGACGCAAATATTGGTGTGAGAGCTAATTCAATCAAGGAAACACTGCATGTTGATGAAGGGCATATTGAAGAAGAATCAGCCGAGTGGTTCTTGTGGGAGAACAACTCCATTTGGCTCACTAACTTCACACACCATCAGGCTTCCAAGCAGCTCTCAAGGAAACTCAGTTTTCACACTCTATGCTTAGTGCTCTATGTGTGCCTAGGACTGAAATGAAGCTTGGTCAGCATCCCACACAAACGAATGCTCCACATGCGGGTTTCACATGCCACCAACTCCACATTCTCAGGCAACTTCAGCGCCACAGCCGTTTTCAGATAGCCCTCAATGCAAAGGCTCTAGACGCAAATATTGGTGTGAGAGCTAATTCAATCAAGGAAACACTGCATGTTGGTGAAGGGCATATTGAAGAAGGATCAGCCGAGTGGTTCTTGTGGGAGAACAACTCCATTTGGCTCACTAACTTCACACACCATCAGGCTTCCAAGCAGCTCTCAAGGAAACTCAGTTTTCACACTCTATGCTTAGTGCCCTTTGAGTGCCTAGGACTGAAATGAAGCTTGGTCAGCATCCCACACAAACGAATGCTCCACATGCGGGTTTCACATGTCACCAACTCCACATTCACAGGCAACTTCAGCGCCACAGCCGTTTTCAGATAGCCCTCAATGCAAAGGCTCTAGACGCAAATATTGGGTGTGAGAGCTAATTCAATCAAGGAAACACTGCATGTTGGTGAAGGGCATTTTGAAGAAGGATCGGTCGAGTGGTTCTTGTGGGAGAACAACTCCATTTGGCTCACTAACTTCACACACCATCAGGCTTCCAAGCAGCTCTCAAGGAAACTCAGTTTTCACACTCTATGCTTAGTGCCCCTTTGAGTGCATTATCTAGGAATGAACCTCGTAGAGTATCCCACACAAACGAATGTTCCACATGCGGGTTTCACATGCCACGAACTCCACATTCACAGGCAACTTCAGCGCCACAGCCGTTTTCAGATAGCCCCCAATGCAAAGGCTCTAGACGCAAATATTGGTGTGAGAGCTAATTCAATCAAGGAAACACTGCATGTTGGTGAAGGGCATATTGAAGAAGGATCAGCCGAGTGGTTCTTGTGGGAGAACAACTCCATTTGGCTCACTAACTTCACACACCATCAGGCTTCCAAGCAGCTCTCAAGGAAACTCAGTTTTCACACTCTATGCTTAGTGCTCTATGTGTGCCTAGGACTGAAATGAAGCTTGGTCAGCATCCCACACAAACGAATGCTCCACATGCGGGTTTCACATGCCACCAACTCCACATTCACAGGGAACTTCAGCGCCACAGCCTTTTTCAGATAGCCCCTCAATGCAAAGGCTCTAGACGCAAAATATTGGTGTGAGAGCTAATTCAATCAAGGAAACACTGCATGTTGGTGAAGGGCATATTGAAGAAGGATCAGCCGAGTAGATCTTGTGGGAGAAACAACTCCATTTGGCTAAATAACTTCACACACCCATCAGGCTTCCAAGCAGCTCTCAAGGGAAACTCAGTTTTCACACTCTATGCTTAGTGCCCTTTGAGTGCATTATCTAGGAATGAACCTGGTAGAGCATCCCAGACAAACGAATGCTCCACATGCGGGTTTCACATGCCACCACTCCACATTCACAGGCAACTTCAGCGCCACAGCCCGTTTTCAGATAGCCCTCAATGCAAAGGCTCTTAGACGCAAATATTGGTGTGAGAGCTAATTCAATCAAGGAAACACTGCATGTTGGTGAAGGGCCATATTGAAGAAGGATCAGCCGAGTGGTTCTTGTGGGAGAACAACTCCATTTGGCTCACTAACTTCACACACCATCAGGCTTCCAAGCAGCTCCCAAGGAAACTCAGTTTTCACACTCTATGCTTAGTGCACTTTGAGTGCATTATCTAGCAATGAACCTGGTCAGCATACCCACACAAACGAATGCTCCACATGCGGGTTTCACATGCCACCAACTCCACATTCACAGGCAACTTCAGCGCCACAGCCGTTTTCAGATAGCCCTCAATGCAAAGGCTCTAGACGCAAATATTGGTGTGAGAGCTAATTCAATCAAGGAAACACTGCATGTTGGTGAAGGGCATATTGAAGAAGAATCAGCCAAGTGGTTCTTGTGGGAGAACAACTCCATTTGGCTCACTAACTTCACACACCATCAGGCTTCCAAGCAGCTCTCAAGGAAACTCAGTTTTCACACTCTATGCTTAGTGCTCTATGTGCGCCCTAGGACTGAAATGAAGCTTGGTCAGCATCCCACTCAAACGAATGCTCCACATGCGGGTTTCACATGCCACCAACTCCACATTCACAGGCAACTTCAGCACCACAGCCGTTTTCAGATAGCCCTCAATGCAAAGGCTCTAGACGCAAATATTGGTGTGAGAGCTAATTCAATCAAGGAAACACTTGCATGTTTGGTGAAGGGCATATTGAAGAAGGATCAGCCGAGTGGTTCTTGTGGGAGAACAACTCCATTTGGCTCACTACACACACCATCAGGCTTCCAAGCAGCTCTCAAGGAAACTCAGTTTTCACACTCTATGCCTAGTGCCCTTTGAGTGGATTATCTAGCAATGAACCTGGTAGAGCATCCCACACAAACGAATGCTCCACATGCGGGTTTCACATGCCACCAACTCCACATTCACAGGCAACTTCAGCGCCACAGCCGTTTGCAGATAGCCCTCAATGCAAAGGCTCTAGATGCAAATATTGGGTGTGAGAGCTAATTCAATCAAGGAAACACTGCATGTTGGTGAAGGGGCATATTGAAGAAGGATCAGCGAAGTGGTTCTTGTGGGAGAACAACTCCATTTGGCTCACTAACTTCACACACCATCAGGCTTCCAAGCAGCTCTCAAGGAAACTCAGTTTTCACACTCTATGCTCAGTGCCCTTTGAGTGCATTATCTAGGAATGAACCTGGTAGAGCATCCCACACAAAACGAATGCTCCACATGCGGGTTTCACATGCCACCAACTCCACATTCACAGGCAACTTCAGCGCCACAGCCGTTTTCAGATAGCCCTCAATGGCAAAGGCTCTAGACGC